>NC_044003.1:22781986-22916986 GCF_902150065.1 Myripristis murdjan
GCACATGGATAGAGAGAGGGTAAAAATCAGAGAAAGACAAGAGTCAAGCAGATAAAGACTCAGTGAGGAGAGTCAAATGAGGGAGAAGAATCCACACGGGAAGAAAAAAAACGTTTTCTAGGAGACAAGAGAACAGTTTATAAAACCCAATCAGACCTATGTGCAACAACCAATGAGAGGAGAGTTTTGTTGAAAGGCCCTCAGAACTGTCAGAACAAAGGCGTCGGACCCAAACTGTGGAGTGACGTCACATGAAGCCGTGCTGTGATTGGTTGTTGCATGAAAAAGTTGATGCATCAAAGTTTCATGCAACTTTTCGGTGAATTGTACAGGATGATGAACAATGCAACGCTGATTAAACTCAGTTGCATGCAGCCACATAAGTAAAAAAAATAAAAATAAAAATAAAAATAATAAAAATTTGAATGTATCCTTTGCAGAAAAGGGGAAAAAGCATTTAATAATCACTTGTCATGCTATATGTTTCTGATTAGATAAGTCATTTTCAGTCCAGTCAAAAGGCCGGTCACAGGCCCCTGTGACCCACTGCAAAAGGGAGGTCGAGTGTGTGTGTATGTGTGTGTGTGTGTGTCTGAATATGTGTGTCAATGTGTGCTTTCAGTAAAAACACTACATCCATGTATAAAACCTATAGCCCTGAAGTAAAATGCCCACCTGCACCTTTTTTACTCTCCCTTCCTTCACGCCTTCGACTTTTTGCTCTCGCTTTCCTCCATCTGCTCCTTTCATCCTGGATTTGGGTGGGTGCACACACAATCACACACACACACATACTTACAAATGCACACATATTGCTCACTCTCTCTCTCACACACACACACACACACACACACACACACACACGAGGCCACATCTAGCCGACTCCCCTCCGCTCTGCTTTAAAGCGTTGCCTATCCAAACAGGAAAGTGGCCTCTGCCCCGGCAGCAGTCGAGGGCACAGCGGTGGAGATTTCATTAGTCACAGCTAACAGGCTAATTATCCGCTTCAGCACACCTGTAAAACTTTACTGTGTGTCAATCTCACACAATCACAGACACACTGCATATATGTATGCATGTGCATGTGTGAGTCTGTGTGTGTGAATCTGTGTGTGTGTGTGTGTGTGTGTGTGTGTGTGTGTGGGTGGGTGGCTGTGTGGGTCTGTGGGTGGGTGTGAGTGGGTGGCTGTGTGACAAACCTGTGTTAGCATGTGAGCTGAGGGTCAGTCAGGCCTCAGTGTGGCTGTCAGGAGCGTTTTACCTGTCCTATTCTGACCGGACGTCCCAACTTTAACTCATTTACTTCTTTAGTTTATTTTAGTTTTATTTAAGCAGGCAAGTCAATCAAGAACTAATTCTGAATTTCACTGACAGCCTGGTGAGACGCAAATAAATGAAATACATTTAAATGACAGGGTGACGAGATAAGAAGTTATCATCATGTCAAAATTAGTAGAACATTTGGATAATGTGCATCTCTCTCTCTTTCCCACTGTGTCTGTGTGTGTGTGTGCGAGTGTGTGTGTGTGTGTGTGTGGTCATTACTGTCAGTAACTGACCTCATATCCATGACACGCTGCAATTAATTACACAGAATAATCCAGAATAGCATGGGGTGGGAGAGGAGTGGAGAAAAATGTTTTATTGCAAAACAAATAGAAAAAAAAATGAATTAAAAAAATAGAGTCGGATATCAATAATTAAAACGAACAAACAAATAAATGAGCAAGCGAACAAACAAACAAACAAACAAAGATAAATGAATTAAATTTCACTCCACATTGACCACACACACACACACACACACACACACACACACACACACACATACACACACACACGCACACACACTTAAAACCCAGCATTTTGGAGTGAAATCTTTAAAATAAACATGAAATATGAATATACTGGAGGAGTCAAATGGAATAGAATAGAATAGAGTGAAAAGAATAGAAGCTTACCATATTGCAATAATAAAATGCCCTCAGGGTTTTCCTCCTGTCGGAAGTTTAGAGGGTCTGTGTTTAAAATAACCTCAGAGAGCGAGAGACGGGAGGAGGGGGGTCCTGAAGTGTAGAACGCTCTTTGAGGTTCAGGGAATTTCTCACCATTTTACTGCAAGCGCGAAAAACCCGCATCCTGCTCCATGAATAGAGCTGGAAACACACACATCCACATATACACACACACACACACACCGGTACCTCCTGCCTGGCAGCCTCTTTGTAGCCGTGTTGTGATTGTATCAGATGGAGAGCGAAGTTGGGAGCATAGGGGTGTCTGTGGGGGGATGTGTGAATTTGTAATGTGCTTATGCTGGAACCGCAAAGACAGGAGATAGGGGCACCAAAGCAGTGTGACACTCCCACACACACACACATACACACACACACACACACACACACACACTGTAGGGAGTGGAACTCTAGCTCCCTGTCCTCCTTTCATCCTGCCGTAGGTGGAAGCGAGTGCAGGGTTTCCTGGAGTCGCAGCGAGATACAGCGCTCTCCATTTCCTCTGCAAGGCCACTGCCTGCTGCCCATGTGTATGTGTGTGTGTGTGTGTGTGTGTGTCTTCACATGGCCCAGAGTGCATGGTGTTGAGGTGAGCTATCAGTATGTGATCTCGGAGCATATATGCGTAACACATCACAGCTTGCATTATAGCATTAGCCCAGCTCATACCTTTATGTATTTGAATCCTTAGAAGGTGGAGAGGCTTGAACCAGTTCACGCTCAGGCCACTTTTGATTCACTTACATTTTCATTCAGGGAATTTAACTAATGCTTATTATAGAAAACAATTATCTGACTTTACTGTAAACCTAAGATTTTGCAAAAATAATAAAGTTATGTCTACAGATATTTTGGAACTGCAACGGTCTTTCTTTATTTTCAGAGAAATGTTTTCCACTATCTGGAAAGCAACCTGATCTCACAAAAACATGTGAAATGAACATGAATTTCCACACAATGCATTACATAACGCTGCCACAAAATGGGGTAAAATTACATGCCGACACCACAGAAAGTCTGTTAGGGAAAATGACATGCCAGCACCACGCCATAGCATGCATGTACGCACAAACGTCAAGCGAGTGAAAAGTGCATTATGCTTAGGTTTAGGCACCAAAACTGGTTGGGTTAAGGAAAGGTCATGGTTGATGTCAGCAAGTTAAGATAATCTTGGATCGCCTGACTGAAAGTCACTTTGATTGACCCATCCACCATCCCGACCTACCTCGTCACGTTTTATTTTTTGCTCATTATACTACCAGTAATTTGGGTGTCCGACACAGCTAGGGATCCTTATTGACATTGTATTTGCATTGACTTTGTTTAACCCTTTGATGCATGAATTATGAAAGCCTGAGTCAAGATTTTTTTCTTATGTGTTTTTACTCTTCTTAGGGCATGAACACTCTTGTGAGTCTTTAACCCTTTATAGGGCACTCATTGAAATACTTTTAAATTCAAAAAACAACCCTAGACTGTTATTAGTGAACATGACATGACTTTATTACTTTTATAAAAATTTTCAAAAAATTTCATTTTCCTATAGAAAATCAAAGCCAATGAGATGGTCAAATGCCACAAACATGTGACCTGGGATGTAGAGTGATCTTTGCTGATTGGCTGGGTGAAGACCAAATGATTATTGAACTAACTGAGACAGGGGATGAGCCTGATATGTAAAATTTTTGAAATTACCAAAAATAGTCACTTGCCCGATAAAGGGTTAAGGATGCAGGACTGGTATTACCATGTCATGATCCTAGTATTAATATGTTTTCAGCAACAAGAATTGACAGTCTCTGCATAAACCTCAATGGGGGGTGGCATTGTAACAGCTGATAGGCACCATAGAAACCATTGCATTTAGGAGAAAATGACTGTAAACAGCTGTCCACTGTAGTGACCGCTATGCGCCAAAGGGTTAAGTGGTGTCGGCATGTAATTTTCCCCCATTTCCTGACACTACCACACAATGCACTGTTAAGAAAGTCATGCCACTATTTCTGTGAGACTAGCCTTGAAATAAAGTCAGGCAACAAAAGCAAAGGACAGTCGCTCATGAGGACAGACAAAGGAAGAGCTCCTAGTAAAAGTTAGAATTCAACGCAAATTGTTGAAAATGACAGAGAATGTCCGCTAACAGCTGTGTGTCACATTATCATCTCTGTTATGAATATCTGCACAGAAGCACGCCCAGCAGCACCACACTCCGCCCATCCATTAGTCCATAGAAAATCACAAACGGCAACGACCCTAAGTGTTCCAGTTAATCCTCATTGCAGCTAAAAAAGCATTTCTACAGTGGCTGACATGTGGGGCGAATGACCCAGTGCACTGTGCAATCTAAGAGACGGCGACTGAACGGCCTTTCAAGCTCCCTTGGTGGAGCCTCTGTGTGTGGTGGCTGCTGAGGTCCTTGAAGGTCACCAGAAGCCGAAGTTGGAGCAGCAAATGGTGTCACGTCCTTTAACGCCAGGTTAGAGGTCGAAGGGGAGAAAGGGCGCCACACTGGACTTTGACCAAGACAGCAGACCCACAGCGCCCTGAACTGGCCCATGAATGACACTCGGTTTGCAACTGACAAGTGTAAAAGAAATGCCATCTCTCTCCGTCTCTTTTTGATTCCCTCCATAGATCGTCTTTGTCATCATTAACCCTATAAAGCCTGAACTATGAAAGAATTGGCAGAAATTTCAAATTTTTTTTAAATTGAACCCGTTATTTAGTCCTATAACAATATATATATATCTATATCTATATCTATATATATCTATATCTATCTATCTATCTATCTATCTATATCTATATATATATCTATATATTTATATAGATAGATAGATAGATAGATAGATAGATAGATATAGATAGGTAGATATAGATAGATATATAAAAATAAAAAATATGTTATTACACGACCTTTCTGGTGTATGATATATGATATGTACTTGAAGTGTATGATATATGATATGTACTTGAAGTGCCAATGGTATGGTCCAGGGTGAACAGGGGAAGTGTTCAAAGGTATACAACAGTATTTTGGTCAAGTATTGATTAAACTGAAAATGAAAAACGGAATTGAAAATGTGTATCATATATGATACAAATGGCTTTATAGGGTTAAGAATACAATTACAACGGCTGCTACATTCATCTGATCGAAATTTAATATTGAGTGTTCTTTGATGGACAATACAAATTCAAATTCTCATCTGCACTCTCCTCTTTCATCTCCATTCTTTGCTCTTCATGCTGGCCGTGCAGGGACGGTCATGAGGAGAAAAATCATTAGAAAAGAAACCGTGTGACACGCCCGTCTCTTAATGACTCTCTCTGCTCTCTCTCCTGTTCTGTATGCTGTCGTTTTCCCCTGAACCCACTCCCTCCTGCCCTCTGAAGTCTGACAGGCAGCCTTGCCGACTATGTGGTGATTTTGTGTGCGCAGTGGACCATGACACACCCGTAGCCACATGTATGTGCGCATACACACACACACACGCGCACGCATGCATACACACTAATCACATGGGTGTGCCTCAAAAGCTGGGCACACACGACACGGCCGTCAAAAAACTTCAAATCTCTTTACGGCTCACATTAAACGACCTTCATTCCTGTAGATCCTTGTCTCGCCGACATAGCGGTGTGCAGCGTAAACACTGTGACACATTAAAGGATTTTTGCACTTACAGTCGGCAGTGCGGGATCCCACCGCCCCGCTGTCTCGCGAAAACAAACACAGAACGCGGCCTTGCTTTTCACCTGATTGTGCCAAGCAGAGGGCCGTAGCACTTACTGCGTGTGCTGAAAAAGAAAGAAGAAAAACAAGAGGGCTTGACACAGAATTTAGAGGAGTGAGATGAAAACAGGGAGAGACTGGTTGTCAAATTTACCAAATCATGCTTATTTACAGAAAGAAGTTACATTATGTACCAGATACCATTCCATAACAAATACAATGATGTTGTGGTGTTGTGTTTTTAAATGTCTTCTGCCTGGTTTCCTTATTAGTTCCCATTGGCTATGGCCTCTCAACATTCAAAAACTGATAGATCACATATTTTTCTGTTGCAGTCGACGATGATCGGACATGGGACGTTGGAAGCTGGGAGCGTGTCTTTACTGGCATACATGTGTTCAAGATACAAGGTGGGAAAAACACTGATGCGTGCTAATGCTATCAAGTTTGCCGAAATAGCTAATAACAATAAATGTAAAATTTTATAGATATAATCAGCTACTGTATTGGTATGCTGACATACCATGCTAAAAATCAAACATTAAAGCGCACAATATTAAAAACATCATATTATTTTAATGTTGATGTTGCGGGCAGACAGGCTGAAATGACGTCAAATCGTGAATTGGGGGTTGATAAATTTTATTTTGAGTTTCCAATGTGGAATTTTGACTTGGCGTGCCTTTTTATTTGATTTTTCTTGCACAGAACTTTGGATTCCTGACTTCTGAGTCGTAATTGAATGTCACATTAATGTAAAGCTGCACAAAGTAACGCAAAGATCTCATGTTGACTTTCACAATTATGATGTCATGTATTTCTGGGGTGGCACAAACTGCAAGATCATAAGATGCTGACAGGCTTTTTCTCAGAACACACACACACACACACAGAGAGAGAGAGAGAGAGAGAGAGAGAGAGAGAGAGATCAGAAGATTTCCTGCTTCTCAGCACGGCCGTGACAACGTGAGGGTACCTGCTGGCACCAGGCCAAAGCTAAGGGGAGGAGGAGAGAGTTTGCACACACACTCACGCTCACACACACACGCGCGCGCACACACACATGCGCACACTGCTGGGCCTGGCTCCTGTCCCCCTCTGCTTCTCCATATAATATATCAAAGCATCTCTGTGTGTGTGTATAAGGATCTCGGAAGTACAGCCCTCACTACCCCACCTACACACTCACTCTGTCTTTTTATCTCTCTCGTTCTCTCTCGCTCTCTCTCTCTCTCACACACACACACACACACACACACACACAGACACACACACATACAGCTCTTTCACACACACATTTACACACACAATGCATGGTGATGAAGGATGGTACCTCTCTTCTCTCCGGTCTCCAGCTGATGTACACACACACAGCATCCCTGACAAAACACCTGGAAAAACACACACACACTCACACTCTCACACACACACACAGACACACACACAATTGCTAGAGTCCTTCCACCGCTGCTGGGCCAAGATAACCAAAAATCAACATCATACAACTGAAGTGTTGTGTTAGACGTGCCTGTGGTATTCTTATGCTAATAAATGAAAAAGATACCTGCGCTGCGGTACATAGCGCTTCCCTTTATTTATTTATGACATTTGAACTGAGGTCCTCCTCGTCAAGCTATCACCAAATAAACCCACAGCTTTGCAGATGTGTGACCGACACATCACATCAGCAGCATTACTTTTGCAGAAAAATCTACCCAGAGGCCTTTTTATTTTATTTCATTACCTTTTATTTCACCTGCATTTAATCAAGAAAGGCTCAATGAGGATTAAAAACGTCTTTTACAAGAACGTCGTGGGTTGCAGACAGACATGAACAAATTAAAAAGTTAGAATAGAAATAAGGAAATAAATTGCAGAATCATAAAGTATCAGAAATATTTTAAACTTCAATTATTCACTTGAGCTTATTTTCACTTATTCCATAACAGGTCTGTTCTTTCTGCCAAATGGCAGAGGCCGAGGTTCAGTGGTGACCCAGAGGACACAGTGGGGGAAATGGCCACAAACAGGCCACTGAGGCAGTTTGTGTCCATGTGCACAAAAAAAAAAGAAAAGAAATAAAGCCAATTCGTGTTAAATTAAACTTGCTTCCAGCAAACATAAATAAATAAATAAAAATAAGATAAATCTAATTCAACTGCATTGAAAAAAGGTGGGATCATCTGTTATTTTATCTTAAGAAAAACACGATTTTGAACACTGAATATGGGACTAAATGACTTGTTAAGACAGAGATTTTTCTCTCAGGTTATGTGGAAAAAATGACCCAAGGCGAGATATGGAGAAAATCCATCTGTGTGTGAGTGTGTGTGTGTGTGTGTGTGTATGTGTGTGTGTGTGTGTGAGTGTGAATAAAGAGTCCTACTGTATCTATGATGATACAGTCTATCTCTGTAAGCTTCCTACTCAGGAGGTGGAGGAAGAGAAGGAGGAGGAATAGAAAAGATAAGAGAAAACACAGTATAACCATTCATAGGGCACGGACCTTCGGGATTACAGTGCTTCATAGAGGGAGGAACTGACTGTGTGTGTGTGTGTGTGTGTGTGTGTGAGAGAGAGAGAGAGAGAGAGAGAGGGAGAGAGAGAGAGAGAAAGAGTTGATTGAAAAGAAACTACAGTGTCAGCTCAAAATTATAGAATAGGTGCAGGAATGAAATATAGCAGAAGCCCTGTTTGATGTGTATGGAAATCAGCGTACAGTGAGTCATGTGTGTGGTCTCGTCCGCTCATCCTGTTTAGGAAGGAGAGAGACTCCTGTTTCCTTTGGCGCTGAACCCTCTGTTGTGACTACATTAGAGTTCCTCTATCAGCACCCCAGCTCCATATGTCTCACATGCCCCCACAGCCGCCCAGCCCCCCCCATCCCACCCACCCCCGAGTCCATGTGAACAGAGTCGAGGCACCACGTTCTCAGCTGTCACCTCTCGGACTTTTATTCAAACAAATTCATGTCTTTTTGCGGGTTTTGGAAAAGACAAATACAGCATTGGAAAGGCAACCCTTTGTCAGTCTGAGGAGTGACAAGGCAACTTGGTTAGAAAAAATGCAAAACTTTTAGAGGAATACTCCAACGTTTTGGGCAAAATACCCTTTTCCGACTTACCCAGACTGAGAGAAGATGTTTGATACCATTTTCACCTCTGTACGTCCAGCGATTTGGTTCCTATGGGTAGCAGTTTGTGTTAGCTTAGCATAAAGACTTGGAGTCTATGGGAGTCATTAGCCTTAAAAACCTTTCAGCAGCTCTGAAGCCTCTTATTTACCCTTATTCAGAAAAAGGGATACGCCCAAAACATTGGAGCATTTCTTTAATGCAAACAGTCTGAACTGAGAGTACTGAGTAGCCAAAATCTTAGGCCTACTTTAAAGGAATAGTTCACCCCAAAGTACCCCAAAGTATTCATTCCCATACCAGTTGACACACAGGTCCTCCCTGTGTATTGTGCAGACAAAGACACTTCACCCATGTTTCAACTGGCATAGGGATGGGGGACGAGTTAATGACAAAATTTTGGTTTTGGGGTGAACTGTTCCTTTAAGGGCGCACAACAAAGTGCACAACGCTGTATCACACGCCCCTCGTTTAAGTGACGTGTATAACTGCTTATCACTAAATATGCAGCTCATTACATCGACTCAGCATGCGTGCCCAGTGTCGTTACTTCCAGTGACATGACCCAGTTTAGTAGCACAGCAACATAATTACTTCACCACTTCAAGACAAAACGCTGTGCTGTTGTTGCCATACTGTTTTCAGTATAGCAACCAAAATATCTGCTGCCCTGGTGTTTGGAGTCTTGCGTGAAAACAGCTTCATGGTGGTTGATCCAGAAAAGAGAATGTACAGCAAATTGATGCCATAAGTTACAGTCACTGACTATGTTGCATGTCTTTTTTTTTGCTTGAATTACATAAGTTGTGTTTTGGACAAACGCAGTCTTTCATTTTGCGTCTTTCTTGCATCATTGTGCATGGATACCACTATAGGCATTGAGCCAATACTATCCATTGCTATCCCGAATTTTGATCCAAAAGTCAGACTTTCTCTGTGTGTCTTCATTTCTATAATTATGATAATGTCCGATTTATTTTATAATGCAGCAAGAGCTAAAAGATTAACTAAAGGATGACCGAGGAATAAATCCAGTGCAAGGATACAAGGATGTAAGGGTGAATATTTTGACACAGTTATTTTTAGGTTTTTGCCCCTTGAAACTGTGGAGACAAAGCAACCGTAAGTGCTGCAAGACCAAAACATGCAGTTTTGGAGAAATAGAGACTTTTCTTCAATAATGAAAATTCTAAATAAATGTTAGCGATAAAACTTGTTGGCTTTGCCTTTCAATCTTCCCACAAACCTCCATGCTTGTTGTAGTTAATAAGATACACACAACTGACTGAGGCAATTGTTTAAAATTAGGCAGGGATAGGGAACCATCCACAACTTGGAGCAGTGACTTTTATGTACTGCAACATTAATGTTATGTAAAGAAAAATCAAATTTTTTAAGGCACAGTATCACTTTTGTTTACCTTACATGATCATGTCTTCCTAATAAGAGAAACGGACAGATGGCAGGAGAGAAAGAGAGAGACTGTGGTGAAGAGGAAACCTGCAGCGAATTTGTGCGTGTTTACCCAAAATATACAGAGCCTGATTCCCTCCATCCCAGCTGAGCACTGACAAATCCGCCAACCGCTTATCAAATTAAACCCCATTACCAGCACAAACATACAGGCTCACACGCTCGCACACAAACAACCCCATTACCAGCGCAAACACGCCAGCGCCTCATGCGTGTTTAGTTACCTTTCCTGCTCACAGCGAGGGGTGGATTCCTCAAACAAACCCGCGAACCAGACCAAACACGCCCCGCTCGCCCAGGTAAACCGGACAGCATGTGATCGACTGCCCGCGTACAGAGCAGGCCCGCGACCTACACCGTCAACTGTCAGCACTTGTCGCCCCACATGTCCGGAGACATGCGCACATCAGCCCAATAACGTCACACCTGACGAGACGCAGCTCCCACTACGCGCTAATTCTTTCCATGCATGCTTGTTAACATGTTGGGTTTTTCTTTGCTGCCACCATAAAGCCGAGCACGCGGGTAATGCGATCTCGTGAAAGTCCGCTCTGACCAGCAGCTGCTAGAGGGATTTACCTCGTAAGGGGAGTAACGTAAACCCTCAAAAGTAAGACATTGTTGTAAAAAGGACAATTGCATGTGTCTTCCTTCCTCCTCCCAGGCCGCAAACCTCCTCTGGGGTTCCACGGGCCGGTAGTGGAGAGGGAGCGATCGGGGGAAGAAGAGGGTAAACGGTACACTTCATGTACACTCCATCAGCATAAACCGATCATCAGATGATTTTCAGGTGGACAGTGGATTTTGGACTACCATGGTGAGGCCTGTTTATGGGCCATGTCCTGTGAGGAGATGGAAGAAAACCCAGGGGCAAGCAGGCATGGTACTCAAAGCGGAAGACATGGGAGGACAGGAAGTGATGAGAAATAGCTACAACCAGTACCACTAAAGGCTGTATGCAAGCATCACCTCTTTAATGAAAGGATTCACTCAATCGAATATAATGGAGTGCAGTTTGAACACATCAGGAATATCCGTTTTCCCTCTTTTCTCTCTCAACAAGGAAGGAGCGTGTCTCTAGGCTTTTGTAATTATGTCAGCAGATTTCCTGAGAGTCCAAACTTTCTTTCACACTTCCTCGGGAGTACGAGTTATTTATGAGGCCCCTGGAAATGGAGGCAACTCATGCAACTGCTTTACTCCTCTACTCTGCATTTAGCCTTGTTTTGTAAAAATTGTAAAAAGCGCCATTCCGCTGCTGGCGAAATGATCTCCGAAAGCAAACTCGCCTTTGGAGTGAATTCAGCAATCAAGCGGATTCGCGTTGTTCTGCACAGATTTTACAGTCTGGAGACGCTCTGTGCGTGCCACTGTGAAAAAGAGTCCAGCCGGCTCGGTTTAAGTGCGCTGTCTCATAAAAAAGTGGATCAAGAAAATATTTTCTTTGTTTATTTGTGTGTTTTGTAGAGGTGCCGTCTGTGGCTCTTAAAATGTTTGCCATGAAATGAATCCAAACAAAGATCCAACTATGCCCCCCTGTCTTCCTCCTCCTCCTCCCTCTCCTCTTCTTCCTCCTCTCTGGAATTCTACTCTTTCTTTGTCTTTTTCTCTCTCTCTCTCTATTCTAATAAATCTGGAGGGGCCTTTTCCACTTTTACAGGAACAGCAACTCATTAAATGGTTGATTTCAGATGGCAGAGTGTGAATGTTTTGAATTAACTTTATTGATCTGCGAGCGGGTCTGCAGGCCAGGGAGAAACGGACACCCCCTCCAGCACATGGGCAGTAGATTTACACCTCTGCCATTTAAAGACACCTCTAAACCCATATGGCTGCTGACCCACACTCTCCTGTACCTGGCAGAGACAGCCTTGTTGTCTCTCTCTCTCTCTCTCCATGTTTTTCTCTCTCTCACTCTCTGTCTCATGCACACACACACACACACACACACACACACACACACACACATAAAAAAAAAACAGCAAAAATGTCTGGGCACAGGATATTTTACTCAGCTACCAGCACCCACTTTACGCTGAGGGATAAACACCTCTATTCCCCTAAGGACTGTATTGATGCCTAACAGCCTGTTAGTTCATGCCTGGTTTACTTCAGCCTGCTTGGCTCTTCAATTCTGCCTGCCTATGCAGCATGTATACGGGTTGCATGGAGGTCACGGAGAAAACTGTCAAAACAAATAAATGAGTAATTTATTTTTATGATTATTCAAGTTCCTTAGCTGTTTTATGATATACAGTACAGTGGAGAAACACAGGGAAGTTGCAGAATGCAGGGTGGTCAGGGGCTAATAGGCAATGACAAACATCACTGGCCCAATTCCAACCCACAACCCAAAATTCAAATGATAAAATGTATATATACCATAATCTCTGAGTATATATAAATAAGATGTGAGCAATAACAAACGGCAAGATATCCTGGTAAAGGTAGCCGTGGTAATAAATGGTGTAGCCGTGATATGGATAGCTACAATAAGTTTTATATGAGCTGAGGACTGATACACAGTGGTGGTTAAATAGTTGACAGGGACTTTGTCTGAGGGTTTGAGATATACCAATCCAGCCAATCAGATTCAAGTTCTCGTTCCCATGGTATAATCTTTCCAGATTACGCCTTGTCCGAGTGGTTTTAGCCACAATCAACCATCTTTCCACTGAACAGGGTGTTAACCCAGGGGAATAAGAAGGGCCTGAAAGACGTCATAGTTCCGCTTCATTCAGACGGCTCCCCTGTTTGAGATCTGAAACTTACATTTGCCCTCCCTTCGCCGTATCAGCCAGGGAGAGCTGGGTCTGTCTCCTCCATATGACATCACTCCCTGGGTATGAACCATTTCCCATAAACCTCTACAGTCCCTCGGGTTCTCCACCCTCGAAATCAAGGGAAAAGATAGAAGAGAGAAGACTGCCTCTTATCAGTTATTATTTTTTTGTCCATGACTTTTCAACTGGCCGCATCTAAAGCCAACCATTTATGCAGCCTAACATGCAAAAAGTCATTAGGCCTGATTCGGCCGGTGCTCTCACTCGTTCACTCACTCGTTCACTCTGCCTGTGTTTCTTCTGTCCCATCACCATGTTCAGGCTCTCAGTTTAAAAAAAAAAAAAAAAAATCCCCCTCAGGGCTGAAGGCTGTGAGGCTGTAAGGTCCCTCTCTTCCCACAACTGCTCTCAATCACCCCTCTGCCTGCTCAGCTGTCAATCACTCCAACATCAGACCCACACCGAGCAGATCAGGCCTGCTGGCATACATAGGCAACACACACACAACACACACACACACACACACACAAGTAGGAATGAATGGAGTCGGAGAGGGGTGGAGGGTCCTGTCAGCACTTGCTGGGGCTCACAGGAGAATCTGCTGAGACACAGATACAACCACACACACCGGCACACCGCAGGGCGCTAGTTGTGAGGGTACCACTTTAATATTGGTCATATTTACTCAGCCTCCCTCTATGTTGCCTCCGACCGTGTTGCCCCACAGCCTCCCTGTGTGCTGCTCTGCCCTTTAACCGAGGAAGCACCGGGCAGCTGAGAAATACACTGTTAGCATGTACACACAACACATACACACATGCAGGCCTGTTTGTGCACATGAAAGCATACAGTCACAGTGTGTACTCGCCCACCTTTTCTGTGTCAGTGCAAAAAAAAGGCAGGTATTTCTCTTCGCAATACGCTCTCACAAATGCACACATACGCACTTTCTCCCTTTCTCGTGAATGCAAAACGTCTCAATTAATTTCATCTGTTTCTGTCCAAACCATGTACACATACACACATAGACGCATACGGACACAAGGCATGCACAGGCACACACACATGCACACAGTCCATTAGGCTCATGTGTTGGGCCCAAACCACGGCCCAGAGAGCGCTTTCATGGCTCCATCATTACATCAATAAGTCTTCACATTAATCTCAGCACTGCAGAGCACACAGGCTATTACCCGACCAGCCCTGCACCACAGAGGCTCAGTCTGAAGCAGACATGGGCAAAATAGTAGTCAAATATATTCTGGATACTTGAAAAGCACACAAGGCGTGCTCGGTTTGTCTCATTTTGCAAGGGATGTGTCCAGTTTTGAGGCTGTTTAAATGGCTGAGGATAAATTAAGTGTACCTCAAGTAGTTTGAAACCATATCTAGATATATACAGTATGTGGCTAGGTCTGCTGTGAACAGAGACTTCTTAGAGACATTTTTTTTCTTTCTCTCTTGGACTGCAAATTTAAATCAAGTCCCAAAATTATTTTAGAGGAACTGGTTTCAATAGTGATTAACCAGCATCTTCTGCCAAGGCCTTTTCATATCCGTGTAACATGAGATTATGTCGTTTTAATAAAACACTTGAGGCCAGTCAAAAAACATGGTAACATTTCAGAGGTTATCTTGCACAATTATTTGTGAAATTGATCAGCTTTGGGTTTATGGGTCTCTGGAGGAAAAGGTCTTCGAGTACCAGGCTTGGCTCAGTGATCGGTGCACTGGAGGCACTGAAGGACACAGCCATCCCAACACAACATCAATCACATCCCACGCTAAAAACTGAATATTTGTTCAAGTGAAAGACTAGCAAGCTCAGAGAGAGAGGGAGAGAAAGAGAGGGAGAGGCGGAGAAATAGAGTGGAAGTGAGAGGAGGGGTGTTTCACCCTCGTCTGTCTGGACAGGAAATGGGGTTCTTTAACCTTTGACCCTGGTCCACTACACTCTGGAAATCCTGTGTGTGTGTGTGTGTGTGCGTGCCTGTTTATCCATCTGCATATGCCTTAGAACAGGTTCTTTCAGACAGCGGTTTGATGGACAGATGGTCCTTGTTGTCATGGAAGCCTGTGCAGGTGCGTATGAGGGGTTTCCTGCCCCAAGGTGCAAGGGGGGATGTTTATTATAGGCAGTGCCAGTGGGCAGCAGACTCCCAAGAGGTAAGAGGAATGATGGAGAGAGGAGAGAAACGGAGGAGAATGAGGGGAGGCAGTGCGACAGAGGGAGAGAAAGTGAACATAAGAGAGAGAGCCGGGGAGAAAGAGAAGGAGAGCGAGCGAGAGAGAGAGAGAGAGAGAGAGAGAGAGAGAGCGTGGCATGCTGTAAAAACCTCAGAGAAGCGTCCATTTTATCGGCCTGGCTCTCTTCCTGGATGAAAAAAGCTGAGAAGTATGTTTTTCACTCCTCTCTCATGCTGTACCATAATAAAAGAATAAAAGAATATTGCCTCAGAAACCTCCACTGTTCCCGGAATGGCAGCTTCGGCTCGGATGACCTCAGATATTGTTCCGTCTCTATTCTTTTTTGCTTTCAACGTTTCAGACCACAAAGTAAGAGACGCGAGAAAGAAAGCAGGGGTTGATGGGTACGAGGGACAAGGGTCATTGCTGGGGAGCCTCCCCTGAAGGCACATCCACTGCAAATTGGGTAATAATAAACGTTTGGCGTTTTTTACTTTCTTACCCCCAACTCCCCTACCCCGCAAGTCCTATGAGTCAAATCCACCAGCTCTCAGCTCTAGTACCTGACAAAAACACACACACACACAAACACACACGGGTTACTATCATGAACTCAAAGCAAGATGAAAACTAGGTGCTAAACAGCGCTGTCATAAACGCAAATAAAATACAAATAAGCCTTTGTGAAACAACTACAAATGGCTTATGTGGTTTGAAAATGGTTGAAAGACAATGCTCAGTGGGTTTGGGACAATTTTGAGCTTAAAGTGGGAGTGGAGAAAAAATTGGACTGTAATTTTACAATTTTACCATAGCGAAATGCTATGAAAAGCTCCACCGGATCAGAGATGGCGAGCGCTTTTGGAATATTTTGGAATAGGCTTGCGAGTAAAACTTTGAAGTAAGCACACGGTGAGTGCTTGATATAAAAATTGTGCATTATGGGTGAACTATCCCTTTAATGGATTCAACTGACAAATGCATGGAATAATCAACTAATTTAATCTACATGTTTTTCCACAACAAATTTAAACAATAAAAACAAAAAGTAGACATATAGACCGTTACATACACACACATAGTTTGTCAGGGTGGAAATATGTCCACCAGCATGTCTAATCCCAGGCCTCGCTGTCTGGGCTGTTTGTTTTTGTGTTTACGTTGGAATGTCAGACATCCGAGGAGCGAGTGGAGAGAAAGGTCACAGCCACCGAGCTCCGGAGACTCAACAAACATTATTAAATTCTAATTTGTTATAAAAGGTTTGAGAAAAATAATGCTGTGAAACTATTAGCGATTTCTCTGGTTATTTTCCTGCCCTTCAAGATCTTTTCCCATCTGCTCTTCATGTACTGTGCTGTGGGGAGTATAGAGACTTCTTTACATCTTAAGTACACACACTTGACATCTAAGGCACGCACACACAGTTGCGCACATAAAAGCAAGCTCGCACAGCATGTTGGATCTCAAGTTGTATATGTTCCACATAGAAATTTGATTACAGGAAGGGACACAGCACCACAAAAATCTTAAAGCTGCAATAATTAAAATCACAAAATAGAAGGCTGATTAGACTCAACTGAAAAAGTGGAATAAGCAGGTCTTCACTTAAATTGAACCACAGCTATTTTGATTGTGGCAGCTTTACAGTAACATATAATTGAAATGTAAAGGAACCGGGGACTCGGGGTTGTAAAACAGTTCTGTTAAGCTTGTGATAAGGTGACAAAGTGAGACAGGAAGCATCACTTTTGCAGCTTTGAACTGACGCCTCAAAACAAAAGAGATGACGATCCAGATGACTGGTAGCCATGCAATGTAGTTTTTTTTTGCATAAACCCAGAAACTCGGTTCACTTTTGCAGGCACTTGTAAACAAATCTGTCTGTGTGTGGACATAGAGATCATTAAAACAGACTCTTGAGGAGGATTTGTTGTTGCTGTTGTCTTATTTGGTTGGGAAAGACAGACAGAAACCCTTCCCTAAACCACCTCAAGTTCATGTGTCAGGATGCATCATGCAGACGAGAGGAGAGGAGGAGCGGACAACACAGGGGAGGAGAGGGAACAAACAGGGACAGGGTGCTGAAAGGCTTGTTAAGTCTGTGGCAGGTCTCTGGCACACAAAAAGACATGATTACCGTGGTAACGACAGACATCGCGGGGAATGTCGCTGCAGTCGCTGTGACAGACCCATGAGGGGAACATGTGTTGTGCTGTGTGTGCATTGGTGCGACCGTATGAGTGTGTGCATGCCATTTTCGGTGCATGTGTGTGTGCGGCGTGTGTGTGCGCTGCGCACTCATTAGTGGAAAGCCTCAGTGCAGACTAGCTCCAGTTACAGTAGTAAACGCTGCCTTTGAACTTTTAATAGAGCCCTGAAACCCAACCAGGCCTTAAAACACACAGATCTGCTGGAAAAGACAGAGCGGAGAGAAAGAAAGAGGTAGAAATGGTCGATACACGACAAGGGAAGAGGAGATGAAAAGTTGAACAAGAGGTTATGGTGAATAATTCGGCGTACACAGCGGCGCTGCTTCTACTCCTCCAACAGTCACAGCATGGACTGACCTGGATCCAGACTGGGCCCATCAACACCAACGAAGCACAACATATAAACAAATACATGCTGACCTACCTGACTGACAGATGGCTCTCTTGGCCAATCAGAGGCTTTATTGATAACAGGTGGAAGAAGTGTTATGAGCATATTAACTATATCCTCTCGGTACACACACACACACACACACACACAAAGAATTATCTACTTTTAATGATGGTGTCCTGGCAAGCATACAGGTGCCTGGGCTACAGTAATGTCTCTGATAGTGTGTGCATGTGCAAGCACGTGTGTGTGTGTGTGTGTGTGTGTGTGTGTGTGTGTGTGTGTGTGTGTGTGTGTGCACTCGTTTAAGTGGACGATGTGTGGGTGTCTGTTGCATATTCTTCAGGCATGCATTGCAATAAACAGATGTTGGGTCTTTATGAGGTCTTTACAACAGGTTCAGAGGTGCCCTGAGCAGGCTCTGTGTGTGTGTGTGTGTGTGTGTGTACGTGTGTACGTGAGTGTGTGAGCTTGCATGCATGCATATAGGCCTAACATGGAAACCTGCCATGACTGCACCATAAAAGCGACCACAAACGAAAATGAACAGGAAAGGTGGGCTACTTCCTGACCGTCAGAGAATTTAAGCGCTGTTATGGTTACAGTCGGGCTCAAATCAAATCTCATTTATCAAACCCATCACAAAACATTATGTGGCAGCCATGTTTTATGTTCCAGCTAAATTACCATTCAGAAAAAAAAACATCCATTCAGGTCCTGTGGGACTTGGGGACTTGAGGGGTTGTGGACAGGGCTGTTTATTTGCCTACGAGCTGTTTACAGAGACGGATGCTGCGGACTTGAGCGACAGCATGAGAAAATACCTCTGATATCAAGCTGACACACACAGAACTTGAACTCATCTTCCCGCTGGAGCCTGGGGACCGATGAGTCGGACTCCGTGAGGGAAGGGAGCAAAGCCAATAGATCAGTTTCCAGTTCCCCTCATTGATTTTTGCAGGATTTAAAGCACTAAACCCTTGTTTGCACTGTGATTCTCTGGGAAGGGGAACACTTTGTGCTATCACATTGTGATTAAAAAATGTCGACACAAGTGAGAAATCCCATACTATCAAATTCTGGGTTTGGGTGATTATCATATCGTTTACTCCCGGTGCGATTACTCATTCATTACTCATTCAGTTTGTATGTACATGTATCGGAATAAGCAAAAGCCAAGCTGCAGCAGGGGGTCTCCATCTTTATGCAAGATGTCCTGAAGGCCTAAGGACGCACCCACGTCCATCTGGTAATATTATCAGCCTGCCTTTATTCACTCAGCATTTTGCTTGTTCAGTATTCAAGACTCATTCGAGACTCATCACAGGTGAAAAGAGATAAGGATTTAAAGGAGTAGTTCACCCCAAAAACTCAAACAACCCCACTTTCAGATAGTTTCTGTGTTATTTAGCGATGTTTATAGAAATGTTGTCTGTCTCCCCTCACCCAAATACAGTTGGGCTTGGTGGGTTTGGGGAGATAGTTTTGGGGAGGTCAAACCGTCAAAAAATAACATGAAAAACAGAACAGCAACAGCTCTTCCCAAAACAATGACATGGTTACCCAGCATAATCCAAAATCCAAGACTTTAAGAGTTTTGTAGGGAACAATTTCCTATTGAAGAACACTGACAAACACTATCTGTCCACCCTGAAACAGTACAAATTACAGTACAAATTACAGTACAAAATAGATGCAGTTAGCCAAAATCACACAGAAACTAGACAGAGTGCACCATGGATAAGTGGGAAAATATCTTTTGTGTTTGGGGTGAACTATCCTTTGTTTATCATGATTTAAGATTCTTCCAGTACAGAAGGCAACTTTTTTTTATGTAAAGACAGGCACACAAATAAGCCATTAAGTAAACAAACAAACACATACATACATAACCGCTGGCTCGAGTTGTACAGCCCGCAGGTTCAGCAAACCTCCTGCTGATGAGGTGATGATCACCATCTGATCCCACAGTTGAACCAGGCGTAATATTGCTGGTTTAACAACCAATGAAACTGTTCATCGGAAGAGTCAGGAGAGGTAAACAACCAAACATTTCACTTTATTGTGTTTTCTCATCCTATCAGCATCTGTTTCTAGCAGGAGGGGGAGATTTGCACAAGGAAATAAAATAAAATGTAACTTTTTTTCTCCACAATAAAGTCCGAGACAGATGACAGCTGTAGACACGCAGAGTGCACGCTACATGTTTTTAATGCCTTCTCCTGTAAATAAAAAATTATGTCTATATCTATCTATCTATCTATCTATCTATCTATCTATCTATCTATCTATCTATCTATATATATATATATATATATATATATATATATATATATATATATATACATACATACATACATACATACATATCTATATCTATATGTGTGTGTGTGTGTGTGTGTGTGTGTACACAGCGTTAGAAATGCAGAGTGGAAGAAATGCAGTCAAAATATAAGATTTACAGCACCAGGCACAAGAGGGAGTCTGGAGATTTCTTGGACAATATGAAAATAAAACTGCAATAAAACTGCACAGGCCTTGATTGCGGTCTGTGCAGAGACATGGAGGGCCTCCAACACAGCTAACTTTATTACTTCATCTGAAAGAGAGAGAGCGAGGGAGAGAGCAAGAGAGAGAGAGAGAGAGAGCGAGAGAGAGATCCACAGACCCATTACAGTTAAATCTCTGTGGCAGTCAGAAACTTTTTTCCTGAGTTGCCGCAGGCTCCATCTTGGGACCCCCAGACTCTTTTCAACCCCCAACCAGGGACGTGAGGGAGGGCAAACCCTCAACTGAGTTTACCCAGTTTTTTTTTTTTTTTATTATATTATTTATGCAACCCACCTTTTTAGGCTGACATAAAATTTTATGACATCATTTTGTAGTATACATCATAGTAAGTACAATGAAACTGATGCAAGTTATATAAAAAAACAAGAGGAAAAACATTACTGAATGCTTTTGGGATTTAAAGTGATTCTTGTTTATAATGGTGATTGGTAACCTTATGATGATCGCCGGACTGCAGGTCATAATTTACGACCACAACACCACTGCACCCAACTATGTTGCTCTCACCACTTTGAAGATTTAAAATCTTTCTGGGGGAGAGCCATGTCACTGGATGGAGAGAAAGGGGGGGGGGGGCTGCTTTTTCAAAATGATTAAAGCAACAGATAGCTGGGAGATGGGTGAAAAGGGTCTGAGGGTTTGCGCCCTATTCAGGGAAAAAAGCTTGTGGCTACCATAGAGATTTAACAGTTAGGGTCTCTGGGTCTCTCTTTCTCTGTCTGTCTCTCCTATGAAAATAGCTTATTGTAGGGTGCTGCATCTTTCTTGGCTGGAGCTCCGCATCAGATCTAGGGTTTCACAGAGCATACCGGGGGACCGGCGAAACCAGAGACAATAACAACAAATATGGCCTTGTATTTTTAGGTTGTGATTATAAAGCCCGTTTCACAGTTTAATACTCCGGGGAAACCAAACAAACTTTGTTGTTTAAAGAAACGAGCGGCTAGAATTGGATAAAATCTCTGCTGTTCCCAGATGTCCTTGAAAAGTGAAAAATAGGTCACATAATTAGGTCTACAAAAGATGGCAGGCGTGCCTAGCTTGCAAACTGCCATTATTTTCTGCCTAATGGATTAGGAAATGAGATTGAGGCCAATGAAATTTGTCTATGCAAAATAGTTGCAATTGTAATAACTGAGGTAGATTACAATGAAGACAAAGTTAATCACTGTTCACCCATACAAAAAAAAAATCAACTCATTAATAATATTGTAAATATATAGTAGGCTACAATCGGATATATATTTTCTATAGGCTATGATGTGATGATTTCATTGCTCGGCCCTGTAAAACTGCCAATAATCATGAAATACTGCATTAAAAAAGACACCCTAAGATGAGGAAATGAATCATGTATTGACACAGGATTTGTACTGTATTGGGGGCTAACTGCTGATGTCATTTTATTCAGAATGGATCATTTTTTAAAACTATTTTTCTTTTTTGTTATTACAAGAACCAGTGGCAGCAGTATTGGCAGTAATAGTAGCAGTGCTGGTAGTATGATCATTATTTACAATTAGCCCCACAGCCAAATACCGGGAGGAGTTCAAATAATATTTTTGGTAGTTACGGTTCTCTTTGAAATGGTGGAAAGCTAAATCTTAAATAATGAAGGTCTAAAGTAATGGTTTTGCTTAGCTTTCTGGCTGTGCACTGAGAAGGACTAAGTTCACCTTGATGTTCATGCCAGTTTGTACGACTCAACATAAGGCTTTGCTGCCACCTACTGACCAAACCAGGGCACTACTGGGTGACAGCTGGCACTAAGCTGTGTCCAGAACCCAAATCTGAATCCTCACAGCTTAGAAATACTTCAGATACACCTGACTGTTTCATTTCTTTCTTATTTCGAGGTTTTGCCTATACATGTGCAGAATAGTATTGGGAGTCCAAATGTGCTGATACACTCAAGCTCAGTTATCCACAATCAGTGTTGCTTTGCAGAGCCGTGCACAAACATTTAGGAGAACAGGGGCTCAGGTCAACAAAAAGGCCACCCTTTCCATCTGTTTTGACTCCCCTGTCTGTCAAATCAACATCCATGGAGTGCAGGGTACAACAACCACTCTTCCCTGATCAGATCCTGTACAAAATATTCATAATCCATGTGATAGAGACTGTATCCCTTTAGTTGTAGTCTAAACTGTCTAAAAAAAAAAAGAGGTGTTTTCATAGTTTTTTCCCTTTTTTCCCACATTCTGAAGAAGTCGGTGGAAAGGCACCATAAATAACACCTACACATTAAAAAGCAAAAGACAATTTCTTTGATCGCATGTCGCTAAACTATATTAACCAACCACGCCCCCCCTTGCATAGCATAGGCACACACACACTGGTATCTGTCTCTCACTGTTAATTCAACATATTTGTCCTACATCAAGGCAAGCCTTAACTTGTAGTCTAACCTTTCTTTACATTGAGACTGCAGACTGTGGCAGAAATGAAAGACCGAAAAGTTAAACTGACTCCTTAATATTTCAACAGTGCACTGAAGGTTAAAAGTTGTCAGCTAGTGGGTAACATGACATGTTGAGGTGCTAATGCTGGGGCGGTACTAATGAATATGTCGCTGAAGCACATTAGTTCGTTGCTTGTTTCTCCCCTACTCCCTTTGTAGTTCTTCCAGAGACTTAGCCCACATATCCCAGAATGCAGCTCACCTATTGCCATAGCAGCGAGAAGTGTGTTTGTGCCGCCATCACCATCATGGACAGTCCGGGTAGAGCATTTGCTTCGCTAGCACGCCGTGCTGCTGGGGATTACTCTCACAATGAGAACCAGCTGGAGGCCGAAGTACCGAAACACACACCGGTGCACCGACCGGGCCAT
This sequence comes from Myripristis murdjan, assembly GCF_902150065.1. Classification (NCBI taxonomy): domain Eukaryota; kingdom Metazoa; phylum Chordata; class Actinopteri; order Holocentriformes; family Holocentridae; genus Myripristis; species Myripristis murdjan. The sequence continues at coordinate 22,805,321 of NC_044003.1, forward strand.
GGCAGCGGCGTGCGGGAGCTCCAGGTGACGGGAGTAGCGGAGGTTTGGTGCCCGGCGGACCGGGTGACGGTGCGCATCAGCGTCGGTAACAGCAAGGAGTCCGTCCACGACGTCAGCAACAGCGTGTCCCGGCGACTCGAGTACATACTGCAAACACTCAAGTGAGAAAGTTTCACAGACTTATCTTCACTACTAGTCTGCCAGTAGTGTGTCCATTAACTGAAGCAACAACAGCAGCGATAGCAGTAATAGTTGGCTATAGCAAGCTAGTAGCACTACCCACTGTAGTTCCATTACTGCAGTACGCGTAGTAATATCCACTGAAGCTTCAGAGCTACTGTACGTAGCCTCACTGAACAGGTAGTACCCATGTAATGTAAAACTCCTGTATTCATTATAGCAGAAGTATCCACTGAAGTATTAAAGGGGTACTACAATAATACCATTAGTAGTTATAGCGTTTAGTAAATCAAGCAGCAGTAGAAACAGCATTCACTGAAGCAGTAGGCTAATACTATCAGGCAACAGTACAATAGTATTAGCAAAAGTATTACACAACAGTAGTAGTAGTCACTCAAGGAGCAGAAGTATTACTTTAGTAGTAGAATAGTATCCACTGAATCAGTAGTAGCAATAATGTTCAACAGAAATACTACTACTTATTCCCTGGATAGTACTACTGCTGTAATAATACTACAGCTTCAATGAATCCTACTACTACTACTACTAATTGTACTACCATACCCTCTAGTACTATAATAACAATTCTTCTGCTTCAGTGGATAGTGCTAGGCTACTAGTACTACTACCATCAATATTGGGCTACTATTACAATAATAATACTACTACTACTTCAGTGGGTACTACTGCTACCACTACTACTATTACTATAAAAATAGTCGAGGTAATAAGTGGAAGAATTTGAACTTCTAATGAGAAGGAACCAGTTACTCACAGGTGAACTACCACCACTGTTGAAACTGTATTCGTAACCTGTTGAACTGAGGCTGTTTGAGGGGCAGGGCCATGTAAACCAATATTAGGGAGGCGCTCACTCCATTCCATTGTCGATTTTCAAGGTAATTTACAAACTGATGATGATAATGATATACCGTCACTGTTTGTGTATCCATTCTGCTCAGACAACATGGAGTCAAGGAAGAAGACGCCTCAGTGAGGAGATTTCTCCATCGAGAAGACGACCTGTATCATATGGATGTGGAGGTCAGGCACTAATTGATTCAAATGTCTCGTGCCATTTGTAGCTGTGTGAGTGTGTGTGTGACTTTAAAATGGCCTGGGTGAGGAAGAGACAGAGAGTGACTGGTGTTTTGTGTTGGTTCCTATAGGTCACAGTCACTTTCTCAGATTTTGAGAGAATGGAGAGAGTGACTGGCATTTTGCTGGAGAAGCTGGACAAGAGTGTGTGTTTGGGGTCGCCGCAGTTCTACCACAGTGCTGAATGCCTGAGTCAACTGAGGTAAAATACACACACACACACACATGCACACACACCTTTGATTATTACTGAACAAGTATCTATTCTTCTGTCTCTGTGCCTCCAGGCAGCAAGCATGTGTAGCAGCAGTTGAAAACGCCAGACAGAAGGCCTCGGAAATTAGTCGTCTGCTGGGGCAAAGCTTGGGGCGCCCCCTGCTGGTCAGAGAGGAGGAGACAAGGGAGTGGAGGAAGGCAGATGAGGAGGACAGTGCCTCCCATTCTCGCCTCCCATGCAGACCCACAGCCACCGCCTCCTCTCGCGTGGCTGTGTCCTTCAGCCTCCGAGACACAACCAGGAAGAAACTCTAAACACAGAATGCACATACACTCACAAACATACCTGTACACCGGTGTGTATTTCTACCAACATCACATTTGCTAGTGTGGCCAAAGAATGAAGAACATACTATTGTAGTTTAATATACTTTATTTCACATGGTTGAATAAAAGTGCCAACTTTTGGTGGAAATTGAAAAAAAAAAAAAAAATCACTCATTCACTGTCAGTAATTCACCTGTACATTCTGAGCAATAACTCAAATTTGTCCTCCATATAAAACCTCAAATGAGTAGGTGCTTTAAATAAAGCATTTTTCATAATTTGTTCCTTCCATTTGTGTACACATTAAAACTTGGTGCATTTCTACCACTCAAAGAAATAAAGCCTGGACAATTTCAGTGAAGATTCCAGAGTCACTGCTCTTCATGAATACACCAATTATTGCTGACTCCCAGTTTTACCACAAGCCCCCTTACAGCAAGGTGGAGCAAGAAGGAATTTGAAGGAATAAACAGAAAGAATTGCTCTGACTTTGGCCTGAACTGATATGAACGCTTAGAACTGGATCATTCACAATTCCTTAAAAAATAATGTTGTGGTAATCAAACTGAATACTATAAACTGGTAGTCAGTTGGGAATAGAACTGAATCTCTGAAGCCAAACATTCACACCCGCTGAATGCCAAATTCAATGAATGAAAAATAAAAATTCAATTAAAAAAACTTGAGACCAGGTGTAAAAGCTCCATACAAGGAAGAGGATGAAACTGCCTGTAAGAAGCATTTCTATGTGCTGGGCAGAATGCAGCTTGTAAAAGGTGGAAAATTAAACCAGAGGAAACCTTTCATAGATAAGCATCTGCATTTACACAACACACACACACACACAAAGGCATTCACACATACATATAGCAGCAGTGGCCAGGTTTCATTTGATGGCCTTCCATATTGCATTTTTTTTTTCATTCACTTGTACACACACACACACACACACACACACACTCAGTCCGCCCAGCAGTTAGTCGTTATCATCATCATCCTCAGGGAAGATTTCTCTGAGCCAAGGCTGCATGACGAACCGTTCTCCATCAAAGTGTGTGAAGTATTGCTCCAAGGTGGGAATGTCCGGCTGCAAACATCCAACAATTAGTCTTGAGTTCTCTGTGTGTGTGTGTGTGTGTGTGTGTGTGTCTGTGTGTGTGCTATCTAATACTTGCAAACTGTTTGTCACTACTCTCTAGCACTTACCCTCATTCCAGTGATGCGCTGCAGTTGTGTCTGAGGCAGGTATGCAACTACCACTGAGGTGGGTCCAGGCCCCTTGAACAGCACTTTGTAGTGAGGTGTGTTCTCTGCTTTGACATCCTACACACACACACACACACACACACACACACACACGCATGCACGTCCACGCAAATCAAAATCAGTGTGTGAGGTTCAGGTGTACCCTGGACACAGGCATTTGTGCAACAGCCAGGCTTAATTGGACCAGTCTAATCTTGGGGGTATCTCTTTTTTAAACAAGTTTTGGTGTCATTTTGTAATAACATCCGAGTAATTTCATTTTAAATATGCTGTTTTAAACTATTATAACTCCTTGTTTGGTTAATTTTCCAGTGTTTTGTTCATTGTAATTTGGGCAATTTTCTGGTCATTTTCTTGTGTTTGAATTTTCTCAGGTTTCAAAGGGTGTAAAGTGTTTCAAAAGCATCTGACTCATTTTACAAGCATTTAAACCAAACACAAAACAAAAAAGAAAATGCAATAGGGATGAGACATGGGTTAACTATTTAGTGGCTGGACTAACCATAATAATTTGAAGGTGGAATAAAATGCAGATTTGAGGGGGACATGCTTCTACATCTAGAGAGCCCATGATACTGAGTCATCATTATCATTCACCATTATCCACCCAAAAAATGTGTTTTGTGTGTCTTGGTGTCCTCAACACTTACTTAGTCCTTGAAATGTACACACCAACATTTGATTTGTACAAAAGAAAATGACTTAAAAGAAGAAACTACAGGCTTTCAGGTGATGCAGCAGTGATGTACGTGTAGACTTGTGGCTGCTAACCTCAAAGTTGGAGTAAACTCGGTCGACCCACTCTGGAGGGGCTCTGAGCTCAGAGTCCCAGCTCACCACCACTCCCACCATGTGGCCCTTCCTCTCCAGCACCACCTCTCCTACCCGCAGGAACACAAACGGTGGCCGGGGACTGCGCACTGCCTTGGAGGCTGTGGAGATGTGTGAGAAAAGAGCCGGCAGAATTGGAGGAGAGAAAGCGGAATCAGGCCACTTTCACACATAAAAACCTGAAACCAACCACAAATTGGACCCCGAAGCTCCGCTCAAATACAGGAGCAGAGAAAATGACTCACTGATCTGTCTGAAAGAGCTCGACTCAGGCTGCTTGTACAGTAATTGAACCTTAGGAGTGGTTTGCTCCGAATGACTCAAGCTATCAAACTGAGGAAAAAAATATTACCAGAGTTTTGTCCATTTAAGGAAACCAACCAATGTCTATTACTGCTCTGCTATAAACCTCCTAAAATGCCTTGATATGGGCCTAAAGGCCATTTGATTTGGCCTTTATGTTGGTAATAAGAGCCAAACATGGTTATAATACCAAGCAAATTACATGCATAATCACTCACCCTGAACTGGACAACTGAGCATAAACCTGAGATTTTACCATTTTAACAGTCTTAATAGCCAAAGTGGAATTACAAGAGTGTGATTTTTACATATCAGTTTTATACACACCATGTTCCTACACTGGCAGTAAAAGACAATAAGCTACACTGTAAGGTTCACTTCAGTTTCGGACTGACTGGAACAACGCAGAAGTGAGACTAATTTTTTTTTTTTTTTATTTTTTTATTTAACCTTTATTTAACCAGGCAGATCATTAAGAACAAGTAAGAAACTTCTTGAGGGAAAAAGGGGAAGAGGGCTGTGAAGGAAGGTTTGGTTAGTGGAGCAACAGCATAGAAACACGGCAAGACAGACATACGGCAAGACAACTACCGCATACAAACACAGCAATACAGACATACAGCGACACAACTACAATAAGAAAACAAAAACTGGGCAGTGAAGACTTTTGTTTTTAACGACCAGATTATGAACACAGGCTTTATAACTATATCTCCTGACCACAAGTTCCCTCACATACAGTCGTAGGAACAAACCTCCAAAGAATCCTTGGTCATTGTCAAGAAGCATGGTCTCTACGGGAGGGACACCCCCAGGCACCTGCTCTTTTTCTCCTAAGCCAACCAGCAACCTTAGAAAAGCAAAAGCATAGTCAGTCTTGATTTGTGAGTGAGTGTGTGTGTGTGTGTGTGTGTGTGTGTGTGTGTGTCCTGGGTAAGTCAAATGTTCCTGCAAGACCATAAACCTTCAGTTATGACTTCTGAGGACTGATTGAATTGTGTTTGTGTATTAAAGTGGACACTGACAGGCAGGTAAAGAGTGGGCAGAATGTCTTGGCTGGTGTTACAATGCCCTCAAGTCTTGACAACACAAAGAAAGGCTGTTAGTTTGAGCCTTAATCCACTCTTGTGATTATTTCAAGAACAAACATCCCACTTACATGAGGCTGGACACTTGCTGGGTTGCCCACTCCATCCATGCAGTGCCATTCAAATAAGATGTTCTCCACTCTTTCCAAATCCTTTGTAAACTAAAACATGATGACAAATTATTTTATTACTTACATCTCCCTACAAAACCTCTCAAAAAGTAATAATTATAACGTGTTTGTGGTACTCAGTCATGAATTTATAGTGACATACTTAATTGCATGATCCATGATATCCCTTTCATGCTCCTCTGGAGACTTAATAGTGTTGCTTTGATAATAGCTATAGATTTTATTTGTTGGGGACTGACTTTCTTGGGTGATGAAATTCAGTGGCTAAATATCAGCAAGTTATGGGTTAATACTTGGCATTGGTGGAAAAAACACATCCTTTTTAATATTGTCAAGTCAAGAAATTATGGTGGAATATCATAGGATTTCCCGCTGGTTTGTAAAAGGCTCATTTTAAGAAGATGAAATCCAGAGGTGCTGGTGCTATATTGTCAAAGTTTTCGAGGTCCTGTGATATTTTTCTTAGATCCACACACTTCCAAGGCCGTTTCAGGACCCCCGAGCGCACCCTGATCAGCCGCGCGGACAGGACGGAGAGCAGCCTTTACGCACGGACCGTCTTACCGTGCACTGGCGTGGTAGCGCTGCGCCGCCGTGGAGCCGCTCCACCGGGAGATGAAGTACTGCGCGGGCACGGCGGAGAGCAGCAACACGAGCTGCAGCACGGCGGTGGCAGAGAGCTGGGGCATGACGCTGCTGCTGCTGCTGCTGGCACCTGGGGACGGAAACGAGGGCGTCAGGTGGTCACCGCAAAGTGTGGGATAAAATACCACAATTATACCTATATTTATACCTAAAAAAAAATAATAACAGAGGTGTGTGCGTTCATGCAGTTTCGTAACTGGGCAAACAACAACATATTTTAAGTCATCATTCACTAGTTTGTTGTCAGATATTTCGCCGATATAACCCTGTTTCGAAGTTTTGAGTGGAAAAGCTGGTGTATATACAGGCTCGTTTATCCCTACACCTTAAACGGCGTTAATGTTTCCAGCTTCGATCATAAGTTGCGAAAGTAAAAATTTAATGCGAACTAACATATGTTGCAGCAACAACTTCGCCCGTACACCGTGGCCACGCCTCGGCAAGACAAACGTACTTAAGACGCGACAGATTAACAGCAGGATATTATTAATATGGCTCTTACCTCGAGTCAAAGTTCCTAAAATCGTTCATCCAACTATCTGCCCAACATTGCGGCAGCGCGTGTCCGTGCGCCGCACCTGGCCAGGCCTGAGACGAGTGACACGGTTTCACTTCTGCTGTATTTACATAAACCACACGCTCGTCCATGCCGCCGCCACCTGTGTATTTACATTTTATGTAGAAAAATTGTCAAACTGGTTATCTGCCCAATCATTGCGGCCCACGGGGGGGAACCGGCGGACCTCTAGCGGTTCGCCACGTCAGGAAGAGCCGAGCCCAGGGCGCCAGGCGGGGATGTCGCTGGTGCGCAGTGGCGCCTTCACGACAGCAGGTGGGAGAGTTGCTCAGCCGAGGAGCAAACTCTCACACTCACCTTCCGTGTAGGCCCTCTTTAGCTCTTGGATTTATTTACCCTGTTTTACCATTTTGATCCTGTGATTTTGTGGTTAATGCAAAATGCTGGGCAAATAGGATCTCGAGCTGCTGATTATGTTAAATCGCAGACACCAGCTCTAAAGTGATCAATCAATCAATCAATTAATCATAGAACGTGTGTTTGGTGCGCAGTGTTGGGTAAGATACTCAAAAAGTAATTAGGCAAATTGACTCATTAATCTCTAGAAATTCTAAGGAGATTACTAATTATTCTTTCTTAAAGTAAAAAGATGATAAATTACTTCATGTTTATGCTTTAAAACCCAGCTCAGCCCTTATCAGGAGAACAAGACACACAATCATATGATTAGTGATCAGTTTTGTCTGTTACATCATATTAAATGAAAGTTATCAGATCCTAGACTGGTCCTCTTGGTAGATCTCCACTTACAGACACAGATTGTCTCCAGAGCTGATCATTCAGCTCATCGCACTCCGTAACTTTCTCACTGTTCTCCAATTACCGGTGCGTGCGCGTCGTTTCTCTTCATTTCATTTCACTTCATTTCTTGATTTCTTCTTCAATCAGCTGTGATGCGAGTTCAGTTTGATCCACAGTGGCGGGTCGTTTCTGCCTCATCAGTGTTGTGCTGTATGGATTTACATGACAGGCTGGTAAAAACTACCTGCAGCAGACAGGAGGCGGACTGGACTTGCCTCAGCTCCCACAGGAGGGATTCTGGATGATCTTGAATGACCTCGCTGACAGTCCGCCCACCTGTCCCCGCTCTCTCCCAGGCACTTCACTGATCCACCCGCCGCACAGGACCACATGAACGCAAGCGGGCATAGTTTGATGTGATTTTAGACGACTTGAATCTGCTGCAATGAAATTAACTAAAGTGAGGTTCCGTGCTCATTTAACGCGATTTTTTATTAGAAATGTAGGCCTAACTGTAATTTGATTACCGAAAATTTCAAGGTATTTTAAACGTCCTGCGTTACCGGGAGAACTTACATAAAACTAATATAATTGCAGTACCACGTTCCTCCCAACATTTGTGCGCAAGTTAATCGCCCTTTTATTTCTCTTATGGTATCGCCATAATATTCCTTTATCTTTTGGGGGCCCTCACACTGTATGCACTGAGGGATCCAGGGGCCTTAGTGGTTTGCTCACGCTGTAAGCACCCAGGGGCCTATTGCTGTGCACACTGAGGGCCCTGGTGTTCAACCTCCTTTTAGGTATGTGGCCACGCACAGCTTATGGCCTGACCCCTGGCAGTCTGAGGGCCCGGGCCACTGCATGGCCCCACTAGCCTGGTTCATAATCCAGCCTTGCTCATGGTATCTATTTGAAACATCTTATTTATTATAGGATTACTGTAATTCTTTAACTGTGTCAATGGATCATAAACAGAAAAAAATAACATCCATGCATTGTTCCTTACAAGACTGCATGCCTATGTAACTTATTTCAGTTTCATACTACTTTCATGATGTATACCATGAATTAAGGTCATAAAAAAAGATGAAATGAACTAAAATGAGCGCAGGTGTGTTGACCCTCTATTAGACACCTGGAACATTAAAAACACAGAGGGAACTCTTACATGCCTCTATCTTGTCACAAAAAAATAAAAATCAAAAGTGGGAAGTGGATATGGAAACACAACTGTTTATTTACTTAAAATATCAGTATGAACTAACAGGACAGCAGTACTCCCCTACACATACATTCTAGCTTTATGTTTCTTTTTTGCATTAATTCCTTTATATATAAAAAGTATCCAAACTAACAAAGACACCCTCTTCAATCAGTTCAGGTGAAACAGAGTACAGACCCCCTCCCCTCCCCATCCCGCCCCCTGTGGTTCTTTCCCATCCCTGACCCCCCCGACCCAAACTGAAAAAGCCCTAGAACCCATCCCGGTGGCTCACATGCAGCCACTTCACACACACACTGTGACCTTTCACCTGGGACCCCACACTGATGCCCTGTCAGAGGTCACCACAGCACAAATCTGTGACACATTAGCACAGGCCCATGGTAAATGTATAGATGGGGGCCCAAACACATCGAGAGTCTCAAGATAAGAAGGCTGATCAGAGATGCCGATCAAAGCTGGTGACCTCACACCGTTGGAAACCTCTTCAAAATCCTCTTAAAAGGTGGTGCGTGATTATCTACACCAGTTATAAACCTAAAACCCAATAAGGTTTACCTGTACAGCAGTGGGATCAGGGGGCAGGAGAGATGCAACTGGTGTCTATTTGAAATAGGTAAGAAGTTGTAAACCAGTGAAGGCTTCAAGTAAGTGGGTGTCGTTTTGTTTTCTATAAACTGTGGACTTTGAGACTACAATTGTGAGTGAGGGCTCTAAATAAACTTGAACTTTCACGTTTTCTTTGAAATCACTTCAGATTGTTGAGGGGTGCCTCAAGTCAGTATTACTACCACAATGAAGGGAACTTGACCAGTAATCCCAGATCAGCTCTCTTACGCTGACATGGTTGATACATACAGGAAGTGGGGTGATCTGATGAAGAGAAGGCAATGGCAGCAAAGGCAGAAGAAACAGGGTCGATGTCCACTTTGATAGCACAACTGCATTCCTACTTTAAGTGTCGATTTGAATTGGCAATCTAAAGAAACATCAGAGTGTGATGAGGGCTCAGTTTGTCAAAAGCATCTCTTTTGCAGGCAGGCTCATCGTTCTTGGTTCAAATTGAGTGTTTACTCTAAGAGCCTATCATTATGTGGAATACTCAAAAGTGTATCGACTATATCCCTATCTCATATCTCGAACTGAATTTTATGCGCTGTGTACAGTCAGTTTCCACAGTGCTTTTTATCATCTTGTGAGTATAAATTTGTGACGGATATGAAATAAAATGTAAAAAAAAAAAAAAAAAAAAAAGTGTAAAAGCCATCATCTAGAGTATGTGCATATGAAGAATTTCATTCCCAAACTATAAAATTTTATTTACAAAAAAGATGAAATTCATCAATAAATATTTAAAAATCAAATGTTTTTGTCCATTAAAGCCAACCATTAGGTGGGCAGAGATCTTAAGAAAAATCTGATCTTAAACAGCAACCTATAATATAACACTTTACTTAATGCATTTAATGCATAGTGCTTCATTTTCATGTCGGTGAGCACTTTGAGGAAGCTGTCAGGTTTAAAAACATCTAATTTTGAAATGAAAGTGTTCATATGCACAATATCAAAACACTCATTCTCAAATAAAAACAAAAAGTCTTGCTGCAAAAGATGCTCTAAGAAAAACCCAGGGCCAGTTCATTCCATATTGCATTTCCTATCATCAAATGAGTCCAGCAGACTGTAAAACACCGTTTCAGCAGCACATCACCTCACAGAAATCTTGTATGGCAGGGACAGAGACAGGAATTTAAAAAAAAAAAAAAAAAAAAAAAAAAAAAAAACATGATACAATATAGGGAAGGGACCTTGACACACTCGCTGTGGGGACAGTAAAACTGATTCTGAAAATTAACACATTCAAAAGCCATGTTCCAAAACTTCAGTGCCCAAAGACAGAATTTGGCATTAACAAAATCCATAACAAAAAAAACCTCATAATGATAAACAGACAAGATAAATGTTGAATAATATGTGACAGGAAAGAGTTACAAGAATGGACCAGGTGTATAAGAGACTGCCAATGTTCAGTTCTCCCCAGAGAAATCCTGGGGTTTTCTAGACTGGAAAACGAGCAGATGTTGACATTCAGATGCTCTGCACTGTGGTACTGAAAATAAAAAAAAACATGATGTCACAACAGGAGGCTGCCATCTTTATGCACTTGGTCCTCTAAGGTGTGTGTGTGTGTGTGTGTGTGTGTGTGTAGAGAAAGAGTGATATAATCTTTGTCTCCTGTCAGATTTTTTTTTTCAGTCTTTGCTCTTTTTAATAAGCCCTCTGTACAAGCCTGTCCGGTCCCAGAAGTCCAGTCTCCTGAACTCAGAGACAAGCCGACCCAGGAAGTCCAAAAAAGGCCCAAAGAGGAGAAATGGAGGATTCCAAAAAAAAAAAAAAAAAAAAATGCAAGAGCAGCCAAGGCACACAATCAGAACAGTGAATAGAGGACCTGTCTCTCTCCAGTCTGCCTAAATGGGTTTCAGTCCAAATCCAGTCCGGTCCAGTTTGATCTGGCTCGATCCTGTTTGTTCCGGTTTCAGGCAAGAGAAAGTGCTAGAACATGCGAGACAGAACTGTGTGCGTGTATGTGTGTGTGTGTGTGTGTGTGCGTGTGAGTGTGTGGTCAATGTAGAAACATTTCATCCATGTTTAAAAAGTTCATTATCATCTGTTAACAATCCAACTCATTTAAAATATACAGGGTTACTCCTTGCAACTGCATTGATAACCGATCTGTGGTATGTGCATCACAAAGCTAGTCACCCAAAGCTCCATTCACTGTACCTTAGGTTTAAACTGACGGTTGGTTATAGTTGGATAATATATTGACATGATTAATGGTATGTTTACAACAATAAAATCTTTTTTTTTTAACTGCTATAAATACATTTCATTGAGAGGTTTCACAACGATCAAACTGTATGCCACTGTTTGTACGCTGAAAGTGAATGACACACTCAATCATGTTAAAAACACACACACATGCACACATTCAATTGCACACACATGTAGTCACAACATAAGTTTGTACATGTATAGGCACATGTACTTTGTAGGCAGAGGCCTAGCGCACTTGTGCACACACACACACACACACACACACACACACACGCACACACACACACACACACACACACACACACACACACACACACACACCAAAGACAGAAAGGCACAAGGTATTGCTAATGTTGAGGACGCATTGAAACATAGTCCATCTAGACGTATAAATGATCCTTACACCCATGCATCCTTTTCTCTTCCTCACAGTAAAAACAGCTTCTAGAATAAAAGAGATGCTAACTCTTTCTCTCTTGAATCAACATGCAGAAACAAACAAAAAAAAACAAACAAAAAAAAAAAACTAAAAAAAACAAGCGCACTCACCCACACACACACGCCCACACACTTTTAAGAGTAAACAAAACCTACGGATCCGCAGTACCCAGCGAGGTACGCCATTTGGTATTTGAGCACAGACAGACACGTTCAGGTCAGCTGATGTGTAAGACTTCCAAAACAGAGAGCCAATCGTCGCATACAAATCTTACAAAAGCAGAGACGGTGTGTATAAAAAGAGTGCGAGCACACAGGAAGGGGCAAGAGACAGTCAGGCCAGCGGTCTGTGGTCAATCACAAACCTGACGTGGGCTCTGCAGGCTAACATATTTGAACGCTGTTTCAAACTTTTCAGCTCACTGAGGTGCGTCTGTCCTATCCAGTGAGACACGTGAAAAGTCCTCAAAACAGATAGGTACGATACGTCCATCTCTCCTCGTATGGTTTCTTCAAGTACTAAAACTCAACTATGATTTTGCCCAGGTCTGACACTAACAATGCTGAAGTTCAGACGGAGATGAAGAGTGGTTCACTGGACAGGAGTGAGTCATAAGATGACTGACATAGGAGTCCGTATGCACCTGTGGGATCCAACATGGACCAATAGCGCGGGAGGAGTCAGAACAAACCAATCTGCCCTCAGACAGCTGTTGGCTGGGGTGGTGATGTGCTTCCTGGGCTGAGAGAGGGGGGCGGGGTCAGCAAGCAAACAGAGGATTGAACAGATCCCTGTACCGGCATGTCTTTCCATAGCCACAGCTTTATGTAGCAGCAGCTGGACTAGCGGCACCTCACACACACATACTCACACAAGCACACGCACACACAAACACATACAGCACTTAGCATGACTTCTCGAACCCAATCCCTAACTCCTCCAACCGAGCAATAAGCTGAGCAGTCTCAGCCCATCTTTTCCCCTCTTCTCTGATCAGCCAGTCAGCCCACTGACATGTCTCCTCATCTCTTGTGTGTCTGTCTGTTTTGCTGTCTCTGTTACCAGCCTATAAGGTTGGCTTTGGCCTTTTCGGTGAGCTTGCGGACACGGCCCTTGGAGGAAGTGCCAAAGGTGATCGATGAGTCCTCAAACAGCAGCTGCCTCTGCTCCTCCTCAGAGTCCTCCTCCATGTACCAGGCTGACCGTCGCCCTTGGTTTCGTGTGCGCATTGACCCCCCAGCCCCCTCCTCTTCCTCCTCCTTTGGAGACTCCCTCCTGTGGGAGCGGTGAGGGGTGGGTTGGGAAGGAGGCGTGACCTCCTCAATGGCCCGCCTGCTACTCCTCCTCAGGGGGGAGGGATCAGGCGACTCAGCTGGAGCAGGCGCTTCCTCAGTCCTTAGCACTCGGGGCCGCCCGCGGCGCTTAGGCAGCGCTGCTACGCCAGAGTCCGATAGCACAGCTGCTTCCTGTGCAGAGGAGGTCCCGCCTTCGTCGCCTGTGGATTGGTCAAGCTCATCCTCAGGGGTGGAGCTCCTGTGGTTGCTCCTCTTCCTCATGTCCTCCAGCTCCTGCTTGCTCTTCTTGCCCTTCTTCTTGCCAGGTGGGCGGCCTCGTGGTCGGGGAGGGCTTCCTGGGGTTGTGACTTCCGGAGGACTCACTGGAGGGTCAGCTCTGGGTTTCCGCCCCCTCCTCCCGACGCCTAGGGTCACATGACTGCTGTGGCCATTCAGGTGAGCTGTGTTCTGAGATGAAGGGCTGGCAGGAGAGCCTGAGAGAGAGAGCGGCATTTATTTATAGAGAGAAACAACATGAGGAAATACATTTGCAATACTGTCTGAATAAGGTGGACAGACAACGTAACATGCTCCAACATAATTATTTCAGGAAGCTGATGAGATAATCCTATTACTATTACTTGTCTTACCTGGTGTGTGTCGTACAGGGGTCCTGAGTTTCCGCCTGGTGCTTCCCACACTGCTACTCTCTGTGGCAGGACACGGTGTCGATTTCTCACCAGCTGGTGGAACTGGAGCTGACACAGAGTTATGAGCCCGCAGCGAGCGAGCAGGAGGCTCTGTTGATAGGGAAAGATTTCTTTTCACACAGTGGTTTGCTGTACCGAGAAGATAGTAGCAATGTGATACATGAAGTTAATTCTTTGTTATAAGGCAGAAACTCAGTTGTTTCATTCTTTCTATTAGCATGGATTTGCATGTGTTGGTGGTCTCACCTGTTGTGCTCTGTGTGTTGCTTGAGGGCGTGTGTGAGGTGGAGGAGGAGGGCGGCGAGTGTGTGGAGTGCCGTGCGGCGCTGCGTGTCCGCCCTGCAGCTGGTGTGTCGGCCTTCCCGTTGACCAGCTGAGGGGCCTGTTTGGGGGGCAGGTTCTGTCTCAGAGAGGCAGGTCGTGAGGGAGCTGGCGATGGCTCCCTCTTTCCAGTCACCCTGGATGACACACGCCTCTTCCTCTCTGGGCTAAAGGCAGGATGGAGGGGAAGTGAGGGTTAGATCAGCTCTGTAGCAGAGCAATCATTGAGCACGTTTACATGCACACCTTATTCCTGCATTAACCAGAATATTCGCAATATTCTGGTTGCGCATGTGTCATGTAAACACGCGCCGAACCCGATTAAGGTCATATTCCGGCTGGAGAGAATTCCGAATAAGACCCCTGGCATATGCCTGTTCTAACTGGAATACTGTGGCATGTAAACACCTTAGTCGGAAAATGCCCTGAACCGGAATATTCAGTCACGACTGCGCATGCTCGATTCGCAAGGAATTCTGTGGCGTCTTTGTTGCTATGGTTACTGCAAGCGGGGAAAACGGCATGGCGAACAGTATGGCGAACAGCTGCAAGAGCCAGGAGACTGCAGTCTGCCTTCAGCTAATCAAAGACTTAAATATCATGGAGTATATCGATGGGAGAAAACATAGAAATAGCGACAGAAGAAGAAGAAAAAGAGGAAGAAGACGAAGAAGAAGACTTCTTTGTCTGTTTTTCCGGCAGACCAGACGCCTATATGCATACTGCTGCCCCCCCGCGGCTGAGTGTTGCATTACATAAGAGAGTGGAATACGCCGAAACACGGGGGCATGCCAAGTGACATGTAAACGAAATATTCCAGTTGCCGCAGCGCAGTTACCTTAACCGGAATATTGACCCGAACCGGAATATGGTGTGCATGTAAATGTAGTCACTTGCACACACACACACACACACATAGACACACACAGACAGTACCTTAGCTGTTCATATGTTGCTCACTAAAATGCAATTAATGGCCAAGCAATAGCAGAATGGGTGCCAAAATCCTACCAGGTCATACCCACCAGCATTACACTGCTGCATTAAATTACAATGTGAACTATTCTGTCATCGCACCAAGAGTGTCAATACATATAGCAACTGCTGTATTGACGCTGCCACTGTCACAAACCACAAGCATCTTCTGCCTGCAGGTCTTGCCTCACTCCCTAGACTCTCTCAATAACTGAACTCAACACCACTGAAATACAATTCAATTGGACAAGAGTGTTCACAAGGGCTCACTGCCTGAAAGACTAATGCCTTAGTTAAAAGGTGGCAGGCACACATTTAAATTGGCATGTATAAGCTTAGAGGCTTGAGTGGAATGATAGCCTGATGAATTACAAATATACACTCTGCAGCTAGAGTCATCTACTCTTCAGAGCTGAACAATGGAAATAAAAAAAAAGGTCCTATTCTACGAGGTAGCAAAAAAAACCTCTAAGAGACTTGGTTCTCCTTAACAGCTGATTTTTTTTTTTTTTTTTTTTTTAATAACATTCTTTAATCACAAAATCAAACATTAAATCATTAGTATAGGGTACTGATCCCTCATTAGAGGACTTATCCTGTGCCTAAGACTGTCTTCTTAGACCAAATTAGTACAAATGGCAAAACCTACAACCTGCCTCAAGTCCTAGAAAGAATAGCAGCTACCCAATCAACTGAGTTATATCTCCAGCAATCGACATTTTAGACAGCTTCAGGTTCCTAATTCAAGTGAGATCAGATTTTAGAGAGCTTCTGCTGGTGCACCCAGAACCACACTGTCATATTTTTTATATTTTTATTACCTTATCACTCATTATGCTCCCTATCTTTGGAACATACTGTACTTCATCTGCTGGTTAAGGAGGCTAATTCTTTGGAAATTCAAACTCAAACTCTATTCTCAGTCCTAAACTAGATAAAGATAAGATCCATCATATGACACTGACAGTTTCGTCTTACTTAACCGTATATGGCATTAACATAGGGACAGGCCCTTGGGGATCCAGTCTAAGGGCTGCATCTTGGTCTGACTGCATAATTACACTTAATTTCTGTCCGTTTCTTCTCTTTCATTCACCTGTTGTTGCTACCTGGTAGTGTACATGGGAACTGGCCCTGACTTTTATGGATGCTGGTATTGGCCTAGCTGGCTGGAATCCCATCTCTCTGCCTTATCATGTTTCTCTTTGTCTTATTTGCTGCCTTGTCTCACATCATTGTGTTTTATTGTTTAGTCCTGGCACCTACTGCACACCCAGTAGTCCTGGAAGGGAATCTTCTCATACTGATGCCCTCAAGATTTTTTCCCCCTCTCCCATTAGAGGGTGTTTGATTGGAGTTTGTCCTCATCTTCACTGCAGGCCAAAGGCTGGTGTTGCCCGGCAGGCTGGGCTCTGCTAGGTAGGCCTAATATGTCTTAGTTTTCAATATGCTATTTTGTGTCCTTTGCTTTTTCTTTTGATTCCTTGTAAGTTATTGTGCTGCAGCCTGTATTGCGTGATTTTGTTTTGTTAGTGTTGATTAGTTATGTGGGTTGGCTCGCGTAAAGTCCTATGAGACATGCTCGTTGTGAAGGGATTTGTAAATAAACCTGACATTTCCACAAAACATTTGAGTGTGCTGAAAGGCTATTTCATAGTTAATATGACTTCTACATTCAATAAAATGATGCTACTTGTCATGAAGAGTATCACTGTCAGGGATGAAGCAATAAATCAATAATGCAATACATTGTTACACTTGTGCCAAGTACTGATAATTGAATTTACAACTTAATTTGCACAGATGCACCATGCGAGTTTCTATGAGGTGTATTTGTTCCCTGTCTTTTGGTATTTTAACTGGGATTGTTCTGTCATGTAAATGTTGCGGTCTCTGTGCATATTAAATCACTGATTACAGCTTATTGAATAATTATGTTACTTTTTCAGGGTATTTTGGCTTCTTCAGCTGCAGATATTGTGATGTATCATAGCTGATTATCTTACAATATATCACATATTGCAGAATCGGCTATCTCGTGATACCGTGTTATCATGGGACAAATAGTGAGATAGTATTGTATCGTGAGTTACCCAGTGATTCCCACCTCTACTGTGAATTGAAATAGCAATATTGGATAGCATTTAAAAGTCATTGGCTCACATATAAAACTGCTGTTGTTATTCTTTGACACACAAAAACAAGTCATCTCTTCTACCTGGATGCAGTGCTGCTTGTGGGAGATTCGCTCCTCCTCCTCCTCCTCTTCATGGCGTGGCGTGTCTGTCTGTCTGTAGTGTGCCGTGTCTGTCTTTCTGTACCCTTTCTGGTCAGTTTGTCCGTCAGGCCGTGGATGGCCTTGTAGTCAGCCAGGATGGAGCTGACGTGCTCCTCAAACAGTGCTGACAGCCGCAGACTCATACTGTAGATCTGGAGACCCAAATACATTTAATATATTGAGTTAATAAGGGGCACAATAATAAATGGGTCACAGTAAGAGGGGTGAAATGTGTGAAAAGGTAAAGGAAAAGATAGGCTGACGTGACATTTTTATTTTACACATTTGCCACAGTTTGAAAATAACTGTACCCCAGTTACTGTGGGGGTGGGAGTGTGAGGGAGTGTGTGTAAGTGTGTGTGTGTGTGTGTGTGTGTGTGTGTGTGTGTGTCTGCACATGTGTCTCACCCGAGACTTCTTACTGGGCGTGTAAGCTTTGGAATTGCTGAAAATGAGCCGTACGTCTTTGCAGAGCTCAATGGGAGACTGGTACTTTCCTTCAGTCAGGGTGCTGAGAACGGTGCCAAAGTCCATGGGCGAGTCAACCACGTCCAGGTAGTCCTTGAGACGCAAAGACAAGTTGGGACAGTTATGTAAGAGATACTGAAAATTTTGGGCGGCGCAAGACAAACATGTTCAGTTCTGTTTTTTGTTTGCCTGCCTCAGACTGAATACAGCTGTGCTGTAATGTAGTAAGCCTCATGGACCAAGAAGGTAATGTAAGACAAAATGGGACTGATTTCTGTTCATGGTGCAAATATATTTGATTCTGATGGAAACTCCTATTCTTGTATCGCGTCTCCAAGAGGAGTCCAGTTAATTTTAGAGGGGGCTGACTTCATTTCACATGTGCAACAAACACCACCTCATCACTAGATCACTTGAAAGACTGAAATGGAAATAGCTTTGAAAAAAAGGTTTGTAAGATAGGTACTGGGTACTCCTGCAGGTCAACCGGCTCTCTGAAGGGCTCTGAATCTTCACACTGAAATATGAGGTCCAGCAGCTCCTTGCAGCGCCCCCTCCAGGCTTGAGGGTCATATGACGGAGGTCGAGTACGCAGTTGGCGCTGCATGGGTCGACGGCCCTGTGTAAAAATGAAAAGAAGGAATTTAATGGAGATATCCCAGAATACAGCCAATAAGGGACAACCTCTTCTTTAGACAATGGAGCAAACTGTCACAGAGAAAGTGACACATCAGAGTTTTTCACAGTATTTTCATTTAAGTGGACAGCAGGATATTATCTTTTCTGCGTACACGGTGACAAATCTGCAGATGCATATTAATTGAACATGCAAAGTGTTGCAATTGGAAAGAAAATGAAAATGTGATCTTGCTGTGAGATATGTCACCTTTCTGTTTCTTGTGGATGTGCCAGGAGTATTGGTATCTTCATCCTCCTCCTCATCATCCTGCATAAGAAATGGGGGAAAAAAAGCACATACAGGATTGTACCAGCTTCAAACGCTCATGTGGGCTGCTCTGCATTCGCATATTTCATTATTTTCAGTGCAAGATGCCTTTCAATTACAACTTGCAAGCCTATCAAAAGACTTTGTGGGGAAAGGAGGGCGCAAGCTCCAGGACAAGACTGCTTGTCATCTTTTTTTTTTCAAGTATTTTTTTTTAAGTAAATTATTTGAAAGATGTAATCTGAAGTGAAGGTGATGACTGTTTGTACACTGTCCAAATAATCACCTAAATAATCACTAAATAAGGATCTTAAATGTGACAACAGACACTGAGACTTCTGAGAATTCTGAGATTTCCTTGCCTCGTTGACATTGTTGAGAATGTGTCAATCTAATTCTATGTTTTTTCTTGAGGTTGTAGTTTGCAGAGGTCTTGTCCTGGACTACAGTATATTCAGAGGTGTTTCTAATTTTTGTCCTCCTCATTTCTATACACGAGGAGGACAGAATAGTGGAAACATCTCTCAATAAAATGCAGTCCGGTCCAACAGCAGCACTAACTATGAGCTCAATACCAAACATAGAATTGAACAAACACCTCTATTACTGTGGCAAAAAGAAAACCTGAGCATTACAGGCATCAGAACAGTAAACTGTATGGCACAACAGTTGGATTGGATTGATTAGATTGTGCAGATGGTCCTAATAAAGTGGCCACTGAGTGTAGATTACTATGATTTTACAATACGTTTTCAATAATTTGGCTTGGTGAGAAGGCATAGAATCAATGACAGCTATTAATTAGAGTAAATACAGCAACACTGTGGGATTAGATTATTGCAAGATGAGAACAACTGTACGGTGTAAATGCAAACACACCTCATCCTCAGAGTCAGAGAAGGTAGCCTTCTTCATAGTTTTGTAGAGGGGGATTATGTCTGTCAGACTTTGGTCCCTTGGGGAGATAAAAGGAGAAGGGGAGAAATAAGAGAATAAGAAGATAATGTAAACAGGTATTCTGTTGTCTGGGTAGGATGTTTAAATATTTTAGAAGAAATATGTATCGAAATTAAAATGCTAGTCCCTGAAATGTGAGGCTGTTTAAAATTTAAAAAAACATGCCGAACAGAGCGAATTTGAATGCAATTAACTAAACATTCATTAAATTTAATTTTAAGTTTAATTGAAAGCATATCAGTAAAAAATAAATAAATAGAATTTGAAAACAGGGGTGCCCGGAGGAGAAAACTGAAAGCCTCTGATGGATGAAAGATAATTACAGACAAAACATGTTTAACAGATGCAGAGCAGTTCACATCATTTCCTCTACAACAACAAACAAGTCTCACTTAATGAATTGCAGCATGAGGTCAGAGACAAACTTGGCGGTGGTGACGATAAACGCCCCTGGCTCATTGAATGTTTGAGCGTTGTGTTCAATGTAACGAACCTCCCACATCAGAGAAGACATGCGTCTGAAAGGGGGGAAAAAAAGAAAAACAATTGTTGAGGATATGTTAAGTTATCTCTCTGTTACGACAACACTCTGTTTCTGGTTTGCTCTGACTGGCACACACACACACAGACGCTGATTACCTGTAGAAGCGGTTCTCCAGCCTTTGGCGTATGGTACTGAGGTCAGTGACGTAGGCCACTACGGTGCAGTATGTGGGATAAGCTTGCAGGTCCACTGGAAAGGCAAATGGAGCAGCTACATCTGAAAGAGGCAGGTGGGGGGATTGAAAGAGGAGTATAAAAAACAAAGACAGGGAGTAAGTTTCTGATAGGAACACCTTAGTGGTATGATACAGATCCTTTTAGGCATTAATGCAGATTTTATGTCCCTTCAGAGGAAGTGGACAAATATCATGTCATTTTTTTGCATCAACTTGTTGGAATGGCCATACCCCAAACAATTACAAATCCACTATTAACAAAATAAGACCATGCATGCAACAAAAAAGTTATCCAAGGCAGTCTGTCTCTCTGCAAAAATTAAAATGCCTTTAAATCACATGGAAGAAAAGATTAAAAACATTACACAGACATTTTGCAGGCTGGTCTGGCTTTCATCAGCGAACAAAAAAAAAAAAAAAAAAAAAAAAAAATCAAACTAAACCATAAACAAAGCTGCTCACTTTTCATGAATAGAGTTGCTTGTAACAGTATGAATATAATTTGTCAACACTGGCGGATTCTCTGCTATGTTTATCACATGTGTTGCCACACTTCTGCAGTTCATGACACTAAGTGGGAGATATCAAAGCCCATAAAAACTTCCCACATATCCTACTTGTAATTACAGCTAGGAGCGTGTTTCAAGTAGTTATTCCTCATTCGGCTTTGGGAAATCTGATCTGATGTGAACACACTATCAGCCAAAATTGTTAAATAGTTAAATCTACAAGAAGAAATCTACAAGAAACAGCAGAATAAGCAGTCATTGGTGAATTCTAACAGGAGCCTAAACATAAGAGCACTACTAAGAGAGGATGATATGGGTATATATTACTCATCCAGCTAAATCCACATTATGAAGTGGGGGTACAGGAGGATTCAGGATTCAAAGATGAGACTGGTGCATCTACCATCACATTTCAAAAGCTAGGATCTGTAGGTATTCAGTCATACAGACATTTGTACTGATCCTTGGTTTTATTTGGATGCTACATCAGAACAACGTTGGGAAGTCTGAAAGGAACGGGCTTGAAGGACTTTGTCTAAAATCCTCCCACAGCAGGAAATGTAGGAGTAACAGGAAGAGATCTGGGAGGATTAGGCGTGCAGGCAGGCGCCCTGTGTGGGTGCTTGTGTGTGGTTCGTCTCCAAGATGGTCACTAGAGGGAGTCTTTGGATTAGGTTTTCTGTATGGAGCGCTGCAGTAATTCAAAGTGTGTGCCTGATGTGCCATTACATCACATAACAGGAATTCAGGCAACTACCTCAATGTCTGGCACAATATGTTAGCAGTTTATTCCACTTAACACGTAATCCTGTGGCCCTGCTGAGCCAATGCCGATGAGCTCAGAGCAGCGAGTCCCATAGGCAGATGACATTGTGCTGGGAATCGGTGGGCGTGAAGGCATTTTGTTGCTTTAAAAAAATGTGACTTCACCGCCAACTTCCCTTCCTAGATAAAATGACGTGGCCCAGGGAGATGATCTCAGGGTAGTGTGTACTTTGGCGGGGGTTGATGATGTCATACCAAGCGTGCAGAGCTGGTCGATGGCTTTGATGATACGCTCGCACTCCTCTGAGCGTGTGCGGGAGCCCCATTCCCCGTCCAGAGGGACGTAGAGCAGCTCCTTCTGTTCCTCCTCTGTCAGCGGGACGCTCATGCCTAACTCATCAGGGAATGATGCTGCAAAGAGAAGAGGCGCAGCAACAGAACAGAGAAATCCATCATGGAGAATGACAACAAGGAGAGGGAGGGAAAACTGTGAAAAGAGAGGATTTAGCATGTGTGAGCAAGGGTGCATTAATACTGTGCATTGCAGGTGTGAATATCTGGATTAAAGATTCAATTTTATTCATAATTGACTAGGTGGCAATTTGATTTAAGAACATTTTTTTCTTTCTTGGAATGATTACAAAAAAGAATCAACAAATTACTTTAACATTATTTATTCTTACAAATAAAAAAATACATTATTGACAAAAAAGCTGAACATAGTAATATGTTAGACAAACACATTAAAGCCTTAAAAAATGCTGACAGACTCAATTTCAAGTATTTCATATCAATTTAGGCCAAAGTCAGAGCGCTTAATTCGGCTGGTTTCTTTAGGAAGATCGATGCAGTTGGAATCAGCAGAAATTAAAATCAATGCATTGATGAATTGAATGGTTACTCCTCTACTGCGTACTGTGTTTAACGTTTCTGGGAGACTCACCATCAGTGGGAATTGTCTCCATATCCCAAGGACTCATCTTCTCTGTGTCTCCATTATCCCAGCTAGACAGCAAACACATCAGCATTACTGTCAACATCAGCATCATCATACCTTGCTGTCTCCAAGCATATAGTAGCATTCTTGTATTTGTAGCGTGAATGCATTGCCGAGCTCTGTGTTTTGCATCATTCATACCACAGTTTAAACTGTATGCAACTGAAGCGTAATAAACTTTCTGCACTTCATGACAGCTGAACTGCACTTCACTTTATGTGAATACTTTTAGTTTCTTTTCTGTCACTGAAGTGTCTTCCATACTTTTTATTTGTGACCTGTTGTACGCTTTCTTTCGTCTTGCTGAGCCTTAAGTGGATGCCAGACATTTCCTAACAAGCTTTCTCAAATGAGGTGAATCTGTGACCATGAAGCACTTGGTGGTGAGAGGAAAAATCAACTCAAACAAGAGAGAATGCTTAAGAGGTTTCAACACGGAAGTCACTGACAAATGAAAAGTCCAGCATCCTAAAGAGCGGCGTTAGTTAGGCACATAGACTCGTGTATATTAAAATGCTATGGCATGCGAGTTCCTCGGCTCTCTTAACAGATTGAAAGGAACAGAAATCTCATCGCCTTGTCAGACAGCATCGTGGTAATCAAATCCAAACCGTCGCCCAGGCCGTTTTTATCAGCTTTCTTGAATTAATTAAGTCATGAGGTTTCATGCAATTAATAGGCGAAATTAGTGGAGCTACCAGGATCACAATCACAGTCAACTAACTACATTTACATGTGCCTGGAACTGGCTCTAGCAACAAATGTTAGTCTGGTAAATGTTCTTGTCAGTGATGCTGTTTCTGGTTAATGCTATGTTTAAAGTCAGAAAGGCATCTCCGTGTCATTCTCAGTCTCACTTTGCCCTTCGTTCCATCAGAACAAACTGTACAATAACAAGGTGCTCTTTGGGAACTGAGGGCGGGGTTGAGGTGCAAAGTCTCAGTTATTTCTACAAACCCGATCTCTCAATCCCAAGGGATAAATGTTTAGGCACATAAGGCTCTATTCGTTTCATTTTTGGTTGATTTCACCCCCTGCTGTGCTGCGAGGGAAGTAAGTCCACGCGGTGACCTTACCAGACATTGTAGCACTGGAACAAGCTGTCAGGATACTGGGGCTGGAACGGCTCCTGGCTCTCAATGGTCCCAAACCACCAGGCATCATCAATCACCGACCGAAACCTGTCACCTACAAAGCGACCACAGAACAATTCAATTCTGCTTGACTTCAGAAATTAAGCTCACGTCCACTGGTAAATATATTCGAGCCCATATTCAGATACTGTACATGTCTTAGTTAAGTCTGTCCGTGTCAAATTGTGATGGTAAAATTGACAAACCTATACTCCACTGCCTGTTTCTGGCGTTGTCAAACTGCTGCCGCAAAATCAAGAAGTCAATCACATCAGGCATGTCGTGATACCTGTACCAAAACAAACCCAAACGTACACATCAGTCCAAGAACACAGCAGAGCAAATGATCATAGTAAAAGTAAAAGAAGTGGCTTAATGCCATGTGGTTTAACATTTACCTCCCACTGTCCCAGGATCAACCAATGTTATTTAGAGTATTGTTTTGGAAATAAATTTGAATTTAATTGTGCCACTGCAGATTGTCTTGTGTTAAGTGGGAGTTATTTTTAGAGGGGAAAAAATGCTACATTTAAACTGAGCACAAGAGGGAGCCACACAGATTATTGATGCAGATAGTTTCACAACATGTTAGCACAGAAAATCTGCTTATTGTTGAACAAAAAACAAAGACAAGAGTGATAAATTAAAGGCTGTAGTTCAGTGTGGGACATTTACCTCACAAAGAATATGACCACCATTGTAAACATAGTAATGTGGCATTCAAATACAACCCTGCTATGAATCATGTAATAAAATGGTGTTGTGGCAACAGCAGGTGGCAATACCTTTTCTTTCAATAAAAAATGATACATTTTTAGTGCACCACATGCCTTGTCAACGTAGAAAATAAAGTAGCTACCTGTGCTATTGTCATGTTGTGATTCCATAAGACATTTTTCAAACATCGTGTTTTTGGCGATTTCATTTTTTTGGAATTCACTTAAATGACAGTTGTAGTAAGGCGTTACTGCAAAGACAAATCAATTTGGAAAATTTAGAGGATTCACCTTTGCAAAAGCCTCTAACGTCAACATTTATTCTTGGTATGTACTGTAGTGTGCGATAAGCCAAAAAGACAGAATGACGGCAGTTCAGGAGAATAAAATGTTTGGACTCCGGGCTCATTTTGAGAGCGGCTCTTTCAAGTTTTCTGAACAGGCAGCAGAACCCTGTGAACCTCTTGTGTGGAGAGGCTCTGAGTGGGGTGCTTACTTCATAGAGAAGGATCCTCCAGTCAGTTTGCCGGTGTCGGGGTCCAGGAAGGAAAGCTTTAGACAGCACAGCGTGGGTAAGCCTACCTCATACTTGATGCCAACTATCTTCATCAACTCCTGCTCCTGAACACCACAAAAAGACAATGCAAATCAAGTAAACACAACTGATCCTTTCTCAAACAATGTCATTCAGATCTGCTTTTAAGAAGAAGAAAAAAAAATTGTTCTTGTTAAATTATGTCTTTCTGAAACCGGAAACCTTTTTAGTTCAAGTCTTTAAAGCTGAGCACATTTTCACTTTCAAATCATATACTGGATATTCCTCATCTGCTGATTCTACTGTTTCAATGTGAATTATGCATATAATTTCAATTATATGCATATGTTCATTTCCATCCTCACCCCCACATTGTTAGATGCCAATTTGTGATGTTTTGTGCATTCCATTAGTTATTTTGTGATAAAATGCTGTAATTTGCTCTTTACATGTGCCCCACCTTCTCATCCTGTCTCATCCACTTTTACTTCAGTTAGTGATTTCACAAAATGACTCTGGACAGCCCCGAGAGAAAGGGGGTTTCTGTAGCACATGAGTAGGTGGAGAGATAAATAGCAACAGCAAAGTAACTTTTTCCAGTCAAGAAAAAGTGAAAGTGCCTGGAAGGACATGAGTTCGCCCGGCCCAGTTTTTCAAATGATCAAAAAACCACTGAAGAGTGGGTTGCATTTTAAATGCTGCTTACAGCACATCCACAAAGATGCAAGCTGTGGCTGCGTTGCATCGTGTTGGTGGAGAGATTGGTTTCTGCCTCTCCTGCTCGTTCTCCCTGTATGATTACTGAATGTTGATGCAGAGAGGTGAGTCTCGACAGAAGCCCCTATTTTGTTTTAATCTGGGTGTCTTAAACTAAAACATATTGCTTTTAATGTCTTGGATCACTGAAAAAATAGTGAGGTACATGGCAATACAAATCACAAATAGCTGTTGACAGTGGTAACATGTTTCAGGGTAAGTTTTTCATCTCAATGTCTTTAAGAGACAGATTTACAGACATGGATGAAATTTAGTCTACAGCAAAGATATTTGTTTCGGTGGTTCCCCATGGAAACATTTTTTTTTAGTATCTGACAAATATTAAAAAAAACCTAATGAAGCGGAAACCAAAGCTGCCTGATAAAGAATAAATACCAGTGAGATGATTGCTATTTGAGGACTTGGTTGTGTGTATTGACTTGTTGATAATGACAAGGAAAAAAGGAAAATGATTACAGTGTTTGAGAAGACAATGACAGCAAAACCAATGGAATGAAGCATGGTAAGATATGACTTAGGAAAACACATAAACTATGTTTCCTGTGTTTTACAGGGAGGGTTATGTGTCTATTCTGTATTTATATTTACATGAAGGAAATTATTTTTTTAACAATAATTATTTTGGGCAATTCTAAACTCAAATATCAAGTCAAGTTTTGGTGATTTTTTAAATGATCTTCTTAGGGTTTTTTTTTTTTTTTTTTTTTGAAACCCGAGTGGTAATCAAAGGACTGCAACCTTCATTCCGACATCAGTTGCTCTGCGTGAAGCTCATGAGATTGATTTTTGTCACATGGTCCTACTTGGCTTCACGGGGTTGATCTTCAGTGGTTGCGAGCACATGCTGACGAACACACACATGAAATACGCACCGGCAGTAGACACAATAAATCTCTGTGTGCACGGGATTGAGGAGGCTACGTTTCACTTCAAAGGGTCTTTCATTCATTTCTGTCAAACTATTCTCTGTGCGCTCGTGCAGCTTCTTACCCGTAGCTCCATCTTGTGCCACGGCTGCTTCTTAGGGTTGATGCTGTAAATCTTTTTTTGTTTGGCCATCTCCACATATGCTTCGTGGCCCTGTCTGAAGTAGTATACCTACAAACACACAAATAATCATCTCAAACATTAGAGCTCGCCACAAACAGGGAACTGCAACGTATCTTTTATATTTAATGCTGCTGTACTGTCACAAGTCAAATTTAATTTTAAGCATGCTGACCCTAAGGCAAATAGAGCCTATATAAAACATATGGTATTGTACTCAAA
The DNA here is from genome assembly GCF_902150065.1 of Myripristis murdjan. Taxonomy (NCBI): domain Eukaryota; kingdom Metazoa; phylum Chordata; class Actinopteri; order Holocentriformes; family Holocentridae; genus Myripristis; species Myripristis murdjan. The sequence continues at coordinate 22,832,575 of NC_044003.1, forward strand.
AGGCATGTGTGTCAATTGAGAAATAAGGCGTCGTTCATCTGTATTCCTGTAAAGCAGACATGTGGTTGACATGTGTGATGCGGACACAAGGTTTTTGTCTGGGCGCAGGCCGGCTGTACCTCGTCTCCCATCTGGGGGATGTAGGGACATCTCCGCGGGACGATGTCCGTGATCCAGGAAGACGGGAGCCACTCCTCCAGAGTTAGCCCCTCCTCCTGGAACTCCGTCCTCTGAAACACACACAACACAGAGGTACGTTCTCACAGTCGCAAAAGGAACTTGACATTTTCCAACTGCAAGGTTTTTTTTCTTTAAATCAAAATTTAAATTTCCGGTACGTACATGTGTATGTGTGTGTACATATGAATGCCAGGACCTGCACTTTTGCACGGTTTGCACATGCCTCACTCGAGACCATAGCCAGCCCTTGCATTTTACTAAGGGGAAAATCCTAATTGAAGAAAGATTTTGTTTTCCTACAAGTGATTTCCTGTACTTTCTCATATCTACACTCCCACAACCGCTGCAAATAAAATGAAAAACAGGAGACCTGTATTTTGAGCTGAGGAGGAGTGTATCTGATATGCTTGTATCTAGACACTTATTGGTCCACAACAACTCGCCCATTTCCTCAGCAAACTAAGAAACCTTTACCGCAAACACTTAAAAACAAATCTGATCGTGGGACGTTTCTCAGTGGCAGCTATGGCCGAGCCCTAATGGTGCCAATATAAACAAATGGCGAACACATCATGTTTTTATTGTCTGTGATTAACTTTAATTTGGCCCTCTTTAGCCAATGGCTACTCTTTCAAGAGCTGTGGATTTTAAGAATTGTCAGTTTTACCATGAAAACAGGGCAAATATCACAGTGTTATACTGACCGTATGACTATACCCTTGACTGAAATATTACCTGTATTTTTTGAGAGTGTAATTATTCAGATTATTACACATTATAGATTGTTCAGTCTAAATTTCTGCTTTTGTGATTTTTTTGTGAGTTTTGTTACCTCAGTTTCTAGGCTTTCTGGAACCACAAGGAGCAAAATCTACTCTTGGAAAAAAGGTTATTAATAATGACGAACCTTCCTTTTCTCCTTTGGCTTCTTCTTCTTTGGTAATGCGCCATCTTTGTCTGCTTTGTCTTTCTTCCTTTCTTTCTTGCCATCCCTCTTCTTGTCTCCGTCTTCCTCCGAGCCGCTGCTTTTCTTTTTCACTTTAACGCTCTTTTTAGGCGGCTCGAGGTTGATCCCTGCGTCTGCCGTCCAGTCAGAATAATCGCTGGAATAGTCGCTGCAAAATCACGGAGAAAAGAGGAAATACATTAGTGCATGTATGTTTATATGTTCATTTGCATATGTGCATGTGTGTGTGTATAAGATTGTGGGGGACACTGCTATGTGTGTGTGTACGTGTTCCCACCTTGAGCTGCTGTGGTCATCCGGCCACGGCTCCTTCTCCTCCTCCTCCTTCTCTTCCTCTGAGGAGTGTCCGTTGATTTGTCGGACCTCCACCTCTCCCTAAAAACACACAGCACACCGTCCCCCATTAGTACAATTATGGACAAACACATGCGACAAAATATACATAGAATAAATGAAAATCCAATTTAATCTATTTTTTTTTTACAAAGAGAAAGACCTGTGTTGCCTAAACAGCATTTGAAAGCTAAGTACACAAATCTAGCTGTACATTTATCAAATAGAGCCACAGAGTAGCTAACAGAAAGCTAATGGTGACCCAAGTAGTTTTACGGCAGATCACAATCACCATTTAAGATTTCTTTCCCGTCAAATGTAGTCGTACTCTCATAAAATGATTGCTATTCAAGTGTCCCTTGCTATTCAAGTCATCTTGAAAGTTCAGTGTAATGCGGGTCACAAAGCAGGTAACAGGATCATTTAAAGGTGACCAAAACATTTTCACTGTCGGTGTTGTGTATATTTGACAAACCCAGGTGAAAAAGTGTCTCTCTGAGTATCATCTAGCTGGATCTTATTTTCTACATCCTGTGCATTATCTAATTCTTAAATTAATTGGTATTATGCCTAGCCAAAAGACAAATTAAATTTACATATTTTAAAATTTTTATGCCAGGCCTTAGCCTTTCCTGGTTTTGGCCATCATGCAGATCAATTCTAATGAAAAATCCATCAATAACTTATTACAATTACACTGTCTTATGTTCCTGGGTGTACTTCTCTCCAGTAAATGGGGGCATGGGAAACTTAAACCCAACATTTAACAAGGCCAAGAGAAATATCCAATTTTCCAAATACCCATATCCTGTATATTGTGGTGTCCGATGTTATTTTGACAAGTGTAAGACGGTTAGAAAGTAGACTGTTCACGCGCAAAGGTTTTGCAATCTATGGTGATCTAAATCAAAATGATCCATCATGTTCACACTAACACAACCAATCCTACTTGTGAAAAGCTAACGCCATCTGCTACTGGTTGGTATGTGGATGTTTTTAAGTGGAATCTATAATATTTTGCTCTTCCAATATGATGCGAACACCGTGGAAGTGTGCCAGCCAGCAGGCCTCAATGTGTGAGCAATTTCAAGCATCAACCGAACCATGTGAAAGTTCATGTGGCTGAAGACATTACATGCAAGTGTGTTATTGTGTTGAGGGGGCTTTGCATGTGTGTGTGTGTGTGTGTGTGTGTGTTTAAATGATCAGTTTACATTTCTGTTTGAGTTTCCCTTGGTCCCTTTAAATTCTACCGGAGAGCTGTGCCACCTGAAAATTTAGAGATAAATAGCTCCACAGCAATGTAACCTAGAAGTGACACATGCCGAAGCAAAGGACACAAACATCTGATGCCATAATTTTCCCAGGTAAATAAGTTATAGCCTACATGTCCCATAGGACTTCCACCATGTCTGGCTGGCAGCGAACAGCCAGCTTGTTAGCCAGACAGCCCATGAGTTATGAATGTGAGCACACCACAATTGCTGCTGCATTTTTTAATGCCGCAGTTGTTTAATAATAGCCTTGTATGACTGTCGTTTTGATAAATAGGCTTATTTGACAGCCAAGTAGTAGAGCAGTGGGCGTATGTGTATATACTACGAACGCAGAAAGGAGAAAGACACCTGAGACACTGTCTTGGTGGCTGTTAAGAACAACAAAGGCTGGTGTAAATGCCAGTAATAATGTAGTTATCTGCAGTGTCCCACTTCTCCGCGACGAAAATGCACGTTATTTTTCATCAGACTAATAAATTTCAATTGACAGGATGGGTGCAAAAGCAAGACAACCGGTCTCTGTGTGTGGGTGCGTGACTAACAGCCATTTCAGGTAGAACATGTCGGCCACATGTGGAGGAGCTCATGGACGGGGCTTTAGTGAGCATCTGTCAAGTTAGTGCTATAAGCTGCAGTATACTGATTACTACTGAGCTATGTAGGTGTATGACAGTATTTTCTTACTTGTAATATAACTGGTTATTTCTAAGAAGCACGCTGTTACAGGTGTACTCTCTTTTTTTAAGGTTATTTTTTGGGCATTTTCCGCTTCATTAGACAGGCCCAGTGGAGAGAGACAGGGCAGACAGGGCAGAGAGAGGAGGCGACACATGGCAAAGGGCCTGGGCCGGACTGAACCCCGGCTGCTGTGGCTGAGTTAGCCTCAGCAGTATGTGGCACGTGCTCTTCATGGTGAGCCACCAGGGCACCACAGGCACATCCTATTCTGGCGTCTACAGGAGTCTAGTACGGACTGCCTCAGGAAAATTAAGTGACCATTAAACTGTGATTTCATTGTCCGGGTAAGACAGCACCCAATGATTGGTTAGGTGTGCAGTGAAAATCTGTAGTGCCACCCAAACGCCAGTTTCCCATGACAGAGCCTGCCTGGTGCTGTCTGCCAGACTGCTGCCATTGCATCAAAAATGACTGCACTTTGTCTGAAACAGTCATGTGGCAGAGACTGCGACAAATGGAAAAAAAAATGGATATCACCATGTCGATAAGCCTTTCTTCTACTTTCTATTTAGCATTGATCTGACGGGTGGTATATTTCAAGATTTCCACAGTAGCTGATCCCCTGGCTAAGCTTAGACCTTCAACCAACAAGGTGGTTAAAGTGCGACTTTAACCCAGTTTCAGTTCTGCTCTACCTACTTCACTAACAGTGGTGAAACTGAAATGCTTTGGGCAGAGAGAGCAGAAGTGGAGAGGGGAGTGGGAGGGGAGCACAGGAGTGGCTGTCAGATCTATCTGATTAAGTAAAATTAAGCACAACAAACATCCAGTGACATTCACCTACTTTTGCTTTTCAACAATGTGAAAAAGACAGAACAGCTGATTTAAAACTTATTGTCTTCTATCTCAAAGAACACCTAGATTAAGATCTCAATTAACTCTTCTGGATGGAACAGAGTCTGCATACTCAACGGCACATGTTGAGCATGCAAAACTGAAAAAGACACTGCTTGCATTAGAAAGTGCAGTGAAGATCTTTAACACTTCATGAAATATAAGAAAGACATGGCTAAACATTACCTTTTTGGCTCATCAGCCACTGTGGCTAGTGGTTTTACAAAGTCACTGCCCCCCCCCCCCCCCCCCCCCCCCCCTAATGTGTGCGATAAAGTGAAATAATGTGTGCAATAAAGTGAAACAGATACAGAGAAGAACAAGAAAAAGCTAAACTCCAGAAGCTTTGGGTCATTTTACTGTATATTTTACATTATGTACTAGAGCTTCCACTGTAAAAGGTTACTGGACACTGTAATGACAAGCATTTGTTTGGAATTACCATTTTATTTGAATGAGTCCCTGGAGAGATGGTGGCATGGATGGACCAATGAGATGAGGACGCAGTGCTCATGGGAATAGTAGTAGTAGTAGTAGTAGTACTAACTTGTAGCATTACACTGATTTTGGGGTGCCTTTTGCAAATTCTGCCACTCGACAAAGTGGCCAGTAAGAGTGATGGTGTTGCGTGCCACCGTTGGATTCTGCCCACTTTTGGCAGGTGGGCAGATGTCGGAAAGAAAGTTTTTAAGTTGCACTGTCACCTTAAAACCTAATACTAATATGAATATAAATATTCATATTAATATATAATATACTAATATACTAATATCAAACCAATAGACAGTGTTTCCAGAATAACAGTCTCTACCTCAGAGGTGCTGTCATCATCATCAGCAACCTCAGCACTCTGGCGGCTGGTCTCCTCCATGGCAGCACGTGTGTGGTAACCATGGTTACCTTGGCTCCGCCTCCCCTCATCAACGACACACTCTGAAGTCGGATGAACCTATGACAGGATAGAACAGTGTGGAGAGTGTGCAAAGTGAAGAGGAGAAACATGATAAACTCACGGGTTGTGCTAACGGATAGCTGAATAATAATAATTATCAACAGGAAGGCAGGAAATTATAAGGGAAAAGAAGAGATAAAGAGAAATTTCCATTAGAGGTGAGCTGGAAGGTTTTGTCTAAGAAGCCTGAAAACCTGAAAAATAAAAAAACTAAAAGAGAAAATCATTACAAGCCTGTAAAGTGTTGTGTTTTGCCTGTGTGTGTGTGTGTGTGTGTGTGTGTGTGTGTGTGTGTGTGGTAATTTATTTACCCTGCTCTCCTTGGGGAGAGAGTGAATGGTACGTCTCCTCCTTTCTGACCGGTATATATTGATCTCCTCCTCCCCTTTGGCCTCACGCCAGTTCACCTGTCTCCTACACAAACAAACACACACACACATACACATACACAAAAGGGACATGACACACATAAATACTACTGCCTCCACAACAATTTGCCTCTCAGTGACATCAACTCCCTGGAGACAAGAAGTTCTCTTCTCTAAAAGTCAAGTTTTGTGAGTGTAAGCTTAGGAGGGTGTGTTACCTGACAGTGGCATCCTCCAGCTCGGGGACCAGCACCCTGCGACTCCAGGCTACCAGATCCCTCTCTGTGGCCATCTGGCTGCGCGGGGCGTTGCTGTGCATCTGGCGGACACCCTCGATCTGCCCGCTGCGCCGCAGACCCACATTGGGTGGAGAGTGCACCTCTGTGGGTGAACCCACTGATCCTGGGGAAAACAGAGTGCTCGGTCTGAGTCATTTTGTCAATACCCTTAAAGGCATACACAAAGTTTTTGGGAGACTTCCCATTGGTCAGCTGTAGTGAGAGACTCTTCAGCATACACTTACGGGCCTCCTCAGACTTGGTGTTTTCTATCCACATATATCCAGACTGTCTAGATTTAGTTGAGACGGGTTCTAGTTTATGCTAAAATGCATCTTGCTTGACCACTTGTGTCAGGACACCACATTCCTGCTCTATATGCAAATACTTATGAAAAATAAAAATAAAAGACAGCTTCCACCACAGACCATGTTTTGCACTCTTAATTTAGTTCAAGGACTTTTTTTTTTTCTTCAATTTTTTTCAATTTTTGAGGCATTGCAGAGAGGAATATGTACTTAAAAGAATACTTCAACTTTATGGCCAACATACCCATTTTCAGACTTCCCCAGACTGAGACAAGAGGTTCAATACTATTTTCACCTCTGTATGTCCCGTGGTTAAGTTCCAATGGGTAGCATTTTGTGTTAGTTTAGCATAAAGAGTGGAAGTCTATTGGCATCATTGGCCTAGCTCTGTCAAAGTGAAAAAATAAACCTTACAGCAACTCCTTAACGCAAGTCTTTCAGTCACAACGTATCATGTGTATTTGAAATACATGTCTTGGAATTTAATGGAATTTAATTTAATGTCCATTAATGGCATTCATGTCATTAGATCAGCCAGGACAGATGTTAAAGCCTGAACAGCCCCTCTGATTGATTGATTGATGGATTAATATGGTTAGATTAGATTCGTTTAGAGATAGTCAGCTGGAAAGATAGGAAGTGAGGAAAACCAAGTCACAGCTAGTAGAGTATTTTACGAAATCTTAAATATCCGTTTTTACACTAAATGTGATTAAAAAAAAAAAAAAAAAAAAAAAAAAAAACACTGCACTGAATTAGCAACACTGCAAGCAACATGATAAAAATACACAAGGTCAGAGTACTTTGAATAGTGCTGCTTTTGTGGCATATAAAAAACTAAATGTATAAATGTACTGTGACCCACACTCTACAATTAATAATATTGACCAGAATTGGGTCAAAATAGTATCTGCTAATATCTCACAGAGTTTCCTTGAACCTGCGTCCAGGTTTCCATGTGAGTGGAGCTTACCATGCACAAACCATGTATCCAAAGTTTGGGGAACCACTGTGTCTGTAAATCAATTTTATGTACTTTTCTGGGGCTGACAATTCACCTAACCTGACACTATCTGAGCTGTCCTGATGGAGTGAACTATAACCCACTTGGTCCAGGCAGAGTAAAACAAATACTAACAGTTACTTGCATCATATTTGACCCAGATTTGACAGCAAGATGGTGAGTTCACTGTGCCGTGTATCTACCTCTGCTGGCCCGGGTGTTTGCAGCAACAGATGCAGGAGTGGGGTCATGGGTACCCAGCCTCTGGTCCTGTTCCTGCTGGAGCCGCTGAATCATGGTGTCCAAAGGACTGGGGCCGTCCACCGCCTGCTCACTCACCACTTGATTCAGACCTAAGGGAGAGACAGAAAAGAAAGAATTTCCATCCATGCATCTATACATCAAGCACTACACTTCAAGAAGACCACCACTGTTTTCTCTTTACATAGCCAATAACTGGACACACATATTTCTTAATTTATATTCACTACATACATTATCAGAAGAGGGCAGGTGAAAACCTTAAGTTAGCAAATCACAATGCTCTACTGTCACCTTGAAAGAAGAAAAAAAAAAATGAAACACATTTTTCCCCAAATCCTACACAGTCTCATCAGTACCCAGAATGTATTTTAGAGGCTGACAGAGGGACAAGGTTAGGCTACCACCTATCTCTGTACTGGGAGGCAGCATTAAGGGCCAAAGCCTCTCAGAGAGTTTGATGAATCCTTTTGTCTGGCAAGAGATCCCTCTACCTTCTCCCAAGAGCCTCCCTCACCCACCTTTAGGCTCTGCACTTATAATGCATTTCATTAACTTAATATTTCTGTCCACATTTTAAAATGCCATATAAAGACTACTGTTAATTCCAAAAGCCACTGGAAATTCAGGAAAAGCCAGGCCTTTCTATTAAACAAATTTGTGACTACAGAGTGCAGACTTCACTGTTAGAATACTCATTCTTGTTAAGTAATAGGACATGAGAGCAGTATCACTGGTGCCTTTGATCAGCTGGCAGATGGGCTATAATTGGACAGAAGACAGCAGTGTCATCTCCAGGCAAAGATTTATTCCAAAGCATGCAAGATAGTTTGGTTGCTCCCTGAATTTTCTATAGGAATAAGAAACCATGGCAACCATGCACCACTGGAATCAGGTTTTTCATCTGCACAATTGACTTTAATTTAAGGGTCAGTAGTTTTTTTTAATTTTTACAAATTTGAACGTGCGCCTCACAGTACTGCACAAGTGCACTGCAGATGCCCCCACATAGCAAGTAAGGAGCTGCTGTCACTTCATCTTTGGGCCCTCCTACAGTTCATAAGGGGCAGCTCTGAGAACCTGAGTCATGTCTCTGTACCTGAGGAGGTGACTCCCATCTGTGGGATCAGCTGCTCGTCCCTGAAGCTCTCCCTGCCAGGCACCAGCCGCTGGTATCTGGGGGGGTGGGGGTTCCCATCCACATCCACCAGGAAGGGAGGAGGCATGAGATGTGGCGCCTGCTGAGTCTGCTCGTCCAACACGTAATTGTTAGCATCCCGGATCAGTGGCCGGTAGTCAGTATGGAAGAACATCTGGTCTGCTATCTGAAGGAGGGAGGCACAAGCACAGGTGAGACAGAGGGCAAGGGAGATAGAAAGAGTAGCGATGGTATGCTCAGCACTGCAGCTGAACCCATATCACTGCATGAACTTGCAATCATATGGGTTCAGCTGGTATTTGTTCTTATAGACTGTTGAGGATTTCTGTAAAAAAATTCTGGGTTTGAGGGTATGCAAAACATAATTCTGTTCAATGTGACACAATTGTAAATCTGTGTGGAGCCTTTTACCTTGTCATACTTGCTGCTGGAGCCAAAGCCGAAGATAAGCAGGTGTCCGTGGGAGTCAGTGGCTGCAAAATGTTGCCCATCTGGACTACACTTGCAGTCAAACACTGCCCCATGGCCTTGGCCCTCAATCTAACCAGAGGGAAAAATGGGAGAATGAGATATGAATTTTAAGAAAAAAAAAAAAAAATCAATAATGGCCTACACACTAAATGTTAGCATTACACTGACATGATGATTTCCAGGAAACCACTGCAGTGGTGTATGACATGGGTAGGAACAATGCAAACTGTCCATTAAACAATGTAAAAAGCACTATTCCAATAGCAACAACAATGGTACTTAAAAGTAATAATCCACAGCCTTTTCATCTAAATAAATGTCCATCTTGCGACTCTCTGTTGTCAACTGATATAACATGATTTATCAACCTATAGCCAATTCTTGAAAGCTTTCACAATGATGTTTTAAGCACAGGTGGCTCGGTCCAGGACAAATTCTTGGGCGCACACTCAGCAGAGACATATTTTACATTTCCAGCGGCAGCAACAGCAATTTGGTTGTAACCATTAGAGGAAGAAGTGGACAGCATGAGCAGTGATAACCACCACTGTAGAACACATAAAGAAAAGGGCCGCAGTGGAAACATGACTTTATTCTGTTACCCTTGTCAAACAAGCTGAAATGTAATCTCGCTTTTACTGTCAAATAAGCTTAAGGAAAAAAAATAAATGAATAAAAAGAGTCCCAGCTACAGAAACCTTAATTCCTACAACAGAAAACAGAGGAAACGGCCATTAAAGCAGGTCTGGATGATATATTGGATTTTATATAGATAGCATGATATGAGACTACATATCAACTGGTATTTTGGATATTGTAATATGATGAAATTATGTAAGTGTTGTCTTTTTCTGGCTTTACAGTAACAGGATGCATTTTTCCAAACTTATCAGACTCTTCGAGCTACTTTATTTGCCTCTATCTGCTTGGTCATCATAGCCACGTAACTAATAGCTACAATAAATGTATTTTGTGTAAATATCTCACGAAAGCACCAACAATATCATCACAATATCGATATCATGGCATCTGGTGAGTGACACTGTGAGCTTTGATTTTGGCCATAATGTCCAGCCCTACATCACAGTGGCAGCCACACTACTTGATTAAAAAGTGATGTCTGGAAACTGCAGGGAAGATTAACCACAGAAATAATCACTTAGCACTGATGATGTTGCCAACATATTTAAAAAGACCAAGAATGTCAAAGATCGGGGCGCCCCAGTAGCTCACTGGACAACAGTGTGTTCCTTATGTTAAGGCTGATTCCTAATTGCAGCATCCTGTGTTCAAATTCAACCTCAGGCCCTTTGCTGCATGTCATCCCCTCTTTCTCCCCTGCCTTTCCTGTCTCTCTGTCTACTGTGACTGTCAAATAAAGCAGAAATGCGGAAAAAAAAAAAAAAAAAAAAGCTTAAAAAAAGAATGTCACAGATGAACACTTAGAATGCTTATTTGACACAGTGGTTCAGTGGTTTACCAGTGTTGTGCAGAGGTGTTACGGTGCACTTTTTATTTGCTTCTTTCAAAAATTAGTGTCAAACGAGTGTATCGCATTAATCATTAATATTCATCTTAGTAACCTATTGATCCCAGCTTTCCTGCGGAGAAAAGGTTGAGGAAACACTGCAATTGCTTATTTGATAAATCACTGCTTGTGGCAATAAGCTTGGAAACAAATCACAAAGATGCTGATCTGGATCCAATAGTCCGACAAAAATAATGACAAGGCCCTGGTTTGTGCATTTACATCCTGTCGTGCAAAAGTGGAGACGGTTACCCCTGTACAGTTTTACCATTTTCCAGCCATGCCAGGAGGTGTCAAACTCAAATCCGGACTTTTTACTGAGCTCACAAACAGTGTGTTATTAATCAACACCAAGAACTGGCTGCTGAGTTGCTGACTGAGTGACTCACTTGTTCTGAGACCATTAATGCTGTCCCTGGTTACCATAGAGACAAAAATCAGGAAGTAGAAACAATGACCACGCTGAATGGCACACTAGGTCACTATGTACAGTGGCATATGCCGCTTGAAACCGGATGTTGTGATTTCAGTCTATGCTGGCCTCCCATGCTCAGGCCTGTAATCACATTAACTTACAAAATCATAAAAATAACAGATAATATCAGAAAGGAGAGAAAAGTGTGATGCTGAAGAGAGAGAGAGTGAGAGTGCAGAAGGAGAGGGTGGAAGGGAACAGCAAATTTGTACATGAGAGACAGAAAGCGAGAAAAAGAGAAACAGCAAGAAAGGAAAGGGCAAGCATGTGTGAGAAAACAAGAGGGCCAAAGAGAAAGGCAGTGTTCACATTGCAGACTTTTACACAGCTGCTCACATATGATGATTTTTTTAGATGACTTCATATCTCGTCCGGCATATAGCCAATATTTAATACCAATATGAACTGACGGTGATGCCGAGGGGACGAGCGTGCACGGAGTAAAAATAACAAAACACGCCGCATCTGTTTGCACCTACGCTTCTCCTGTTTCCTCGGAAGGGAGTCTAATTTTGAGCATTCACCTCTCGTAGAATAGCAGCAAACACAATTCGGCTACACTTTGTGCCTCTGAGTTTTGCCTGAATTGAGGTCTCCCCAAATACCAATCAACTTTGCTGTTGTGTTTTCTTTCCACTGATAGATCTCTCACTAACCCTGACCCCAAGCCTCCGTGCAACTACCTGCCTTGCCACACTGTTGTTGGTGCCAAAATTGTTTCATGAGCATGACGCAAGATTTACAGTTCTTGTCAAATTCCTAGTGTTAAAATACAATTCACATGCAGGTCACAATTATTAGTGGAAGTGGGAGAGAGAGAGCATGAGTGAAAGGCACAGAGAGAATGAGACACAGGCTGCTCAAGAGTCTCACCATGTTGAAATAGGAGCGGATCTTGACTCCTCTGGCCAGGTCCCACACAATACAATTTCCATCATGTCCCGCTGAGAAAAGGATTCTGGGATCAAAGGGGTGTGGCTCCAGAACAAACACCTCATCCTCGTGACCCTGTCATGAAACAGCAAACAAATATGTCAGCCTGTCATTTTGCCAACACACACAGCCCTCTGTAGGGACGCACCAGTACCACTTTGTTTATGCCAATACTAATGATATGAGGCTGTAAGTATCCTCCAATAGTGAGTCAGAGTCGATCCAATCGATTGGTTTCACTGAACAGAGTGAGCTTGCATCATTAGTATGGGCTCGCTGGACAAAATAATTGATATAAGATCATTTTCCCTACCATCTGAAAACTACAGGCTTTTGTCTGCCAAATATTAAGAAAATCAAGATACTGTGTTTTAATTTCTGACATGTCCTTCTTAGATTTTGGTGTTACATATTAGTCTTGGGTACAATCTCTGACACCTGCACCCGATTCAAGTCCAATATCGGCACTGGTATTGATACCAGTATTGCTGCATCGCTATCTCTCCATATTTGACTTCAGCACTGTAGCAACAACAAGAGAAACGTCTGAATTGAGAAATTCTCAGAATGTAACAAAGGCAGATTAAAAATCCATGCATTCTTTTGAATAAACACAATAATCCAGGGTGGCACTCAACACTTGCAAACAATGATTTGCTGGTTTGAGAAAATACCAAGAGTTTAGCATCACCCACCTTATCTAAAGTTCACTTTAGCACTTAACAACTGGATTAAAGTTAGAAATAGGACTCAGGGCAGGTGAGGTGTGAGGAAAATGTTGTAGGATTGGCAGAGGAATGGAGGAAAAACAAAAAAAAATTGAAAATGGCCATATCAGAGCTCTGGAGGAGAAGCAGAAATAACTATTCCAACATTTCAGTTTCTGTCTGACACAAAAAAACTTAATGTGTAATTACTGATATTAGTCACAACAGCGTTAGACACATAAACTGTACATTAACACGTGTCTGTGTTTTTATAAACTGTGTGCACGTGTGCAAGTGTGGGACCTCTACATACCATGAGAACGTGGACAAGGTTTCCGGTGGTGGAATTCCACACCTTCAGCGTGAGGTTGTTGGCTGCCGTGATAACAGTGCTGTCATGGCGATCCCACGCTACCATAGTAACCTTCAGCTTAGTCACCTTGTCTTCCAGCGGAGGAGGGTTGTACTTCCTGAAAGACAGGCAAACGTGATGTCACTGACCCATTTAGAAGCTGAACTCGTGAACAGAAGTGAAATACTGACACACTGATATACTGTACAGTTTGGTATAGGTCAGTTCAGTTTAGAGTAAAATAAAAACAATTATACACAATAAATTAGGGAGACATTATAAAATTAATTCTGGTTCTCAGTTCTGACTGGCTGAGTTACTATTAAAGCTTTAGGAAAACATATGAGTGTATTAAAATATCCACTCACATCAGTACAAGAACTATATTGCTAGGAAAAAGCATAACACTCCATTTTTATTACAGTATAATTATTATATTTATTACTTTTCAGCTCTAAGGCTGAATACTATAACAGCATTACGCCTCACAGCGCTGTACTTTTCAGTGACTTACAAGTGTTGTTTAACATTACTTTTTCTAATTCTGAGCACTGAGCATTTTTGTGAAAAATTCTGTACTAAAGCCTGTCAAAGTGTGTATGAGCATGTATGAAATAACTTGCCCACGCACAAACAATTTAATTTACTTTTGTATGGCTGTTTGTTTTGCATTTGCATTGCTGAGATTTACAGAGATAAAGCTCAACTGAAAATGCTAAAAGAGAAAAAAAAAATCTTAGAAGTAGATTACACTTGCTCCATCTGGTAAAAGGACACCTGATATTATTTATGACATGGCAAATAGTTACAGTATGTTCAGGGGGATAAATTGCTAATACATATTATTAAATACATCCTGATTCTTAACTACTGATTCAAGAAATGGGGCAAACAACTGATCGCCTGTCCTGTCTGTAAATTCAATTTTAACTTAGAACAAAGAGTGCATTGTTTTGGTTTGGTTTTTTTTACACCATAAATGGGCATATACATACAACCTTGGAAAGGCCAAGAAACCAAAGAAGGGTTTTTATAGTGTTCCTCCACATTTTCCATTTAAAGGACCGTTGGTTTTTCCAGTCCTTCGTTTCTTGACTGCATATTTTTTGAATCAGCGTTCACTGTGATGATGTATGCTGGTTGTGGCTGGGAACTATGACTATCACCTCCAACATATCCCTCTACAGCTGCAAATGACTCTTCACAGCTGCTGTTACATGTGGCAAAGCGCTTAATGTACACTCATTTGTGCAATTCCACGACATTTCAAGATTTGGGAATTGCCCAGTTTGTTTCCCTTGCTTTCCCATACTTCCCAGGCCTTTGTGGGAAAACTGTTGTGTTAGTGGCGCAACCAAAGACAAAAAGCTGTGTTAGCTCAGTTCAGACAAGTGTGTGCGGACATACCCGGGTAATTTGGTCTGCATGTCCAGCAGAATGCTCCTCCAGCCCTGAGGCTGCAGCTGCCAGATTCGTGCTGTACCATCCCTGCTGCCGCTCACAAACCTGCAATGCACACACAAAGACAGATTTGAGTACACCGATTCATACAGTGGTTACACTATGAATATTACACATGGTTCTGATATATCGGGCCTGCGGTACAATGGCTGCCTCCCCTCCAAGTCCTCCTCCATCTCTCCCGCCCTCCCCTTTGCATAAACAGTCTACCTCCCTCACTGCTGAGATTACAGCAACCTTGGGGAATTACAGCTGAGCTTGTTTTTCTGCAAACTCCACATATGCACACACAATTTAACACTCAGCGACTGCGTGATGTGCGCAAGAGTATCTGTGTGTGTGTGTGTGTGTGTGTGTGTGTGTGTGTGTTAAAGCAGGTGTGAGAGTGAGTAAAGGTAGCATTTCTGCTGACAGCATCAAGTCACATTACAACACCCTGAGGTTCCATATAAAACAAACAGCAGTGCACACACAAGTAACATACACACACACACACACACACACACACACACACACACACACACACACTCAATACACAGTGAACACCACTCACCTGTCACTGCAGTTTGAAAACTGGATGCTGTCGACTTTATCCTGGGAGAGAGAAAGTTGAGGTAAACAATCACATCACAGTAAAGTCCATTTTCTTCAGTATCCACAGCATTTAATGTGTAGACCATTTAGCCCTTGCAAAAGCAGTTATTTTTGTCAGTGTGTCAACAATGTATTTCATATTTTCAGCAGGAATTTGCAGCCTGATGTCAAAATGTACTTAAAAAAAAAAAAAAAAAAATCAGTGGAAAAAACATGCAGTGTATTAAACATATGGCAAAGCAGCGAACCGGACAAAGATAGATAGACAGGTGAATAAATTGCCAAACAAATAAAATTAAGTCAAAAGAGCGTACTTTTACAATTTTGCTGCATTCGATTTTGTTACTAGACTAGACGTGTGTGTGTGTGTGTGTGTGTGTGTGTATGTTGACTCACTGTATGGGACTCGAGCTCCGAGATCTTCTCTGGTTGGCCTGATCCAAAGTAGTACACCCTGATGATGTGATCTGTGCTGCCTGTGGCCAGAAACATACCACCTGGACACACACACACACACACACACACACACACAGGATAAGCATAAGGCAGGGGTGGCTAAGACACATGGTGCTGACTTGTTAACATGTTATTTGGCTTAAACCTTATCTTGCTTCAAACAATCACCATCCCTTTTCTCCATCCCTTTCTTTTTTTTCTCGCCACTCCCATCTGGGTCAGAAGAATATTGCAGAAAATCAACAACATCAACGTCTACGGCACTGACCCCTCCCCATATTACTACTAGTCGGCTGTATCTTAGCAGGTCTCGGATTGTTTGTAAGTCTTTCTGGATTAGGATGCAAAATAATGTTAATGAACATTATTGTTAATGAAAAATAAAATGCAGCCTAATCATCTCATGTGGATAAGAATACCCCCCGTCCCCACACACACACACACACACACACACACACACACACACACACGCACACACACACACACATTTTCAGAAGTTTATAAAAAAAAAAAATCATGTTAAAATGTTAATTTGTGGTGTCAGCTGTCAGGAAATCAGACATTTGGCTCAAGAGTGCAAAACTCTGTGCAAAGAAAACCTCATTACGAGTTACAAGGTCAATGAAGTTCCAGAGGGAAAGCTCACAGAGGAAAAGTTTGTCATTCCAGATTTACTGGAGACAAACCAAGAACCTCGGCTGTGCGGCGGCCTGCTGTGCTAACTCTTGACAAATATAGGCTATTTCTTCACATTTTCACTTCTGTGTTTCCTCTTTGAAATTTGCCAGGAAGCACGTTGCCTGTTAAACACTAGATGCAATGAGTTTGTTGGTGATCTTGTGTGTGTGTGTGTGTGTGTGTGTGTGTGTGTGTGTGTGTGTGTGTAATATCACAAAGGGTTTACCTGCACTGAAGGAGGAGCAGATCATCTGGACACCTGGTCTGGAGCGCTCTGTGAACTTACTGGGCCTCTGACTGAACACACACACACACACACACACACACACACATTTACAAATAAACACACTGGACTATCATTCACACCTGCCTATAAAAGTGTGTATATATGTGTACATAATAGAATAAACTGCAGAGGTAGCTGTATTGTTTGTTGAATTCTGCTCCATTTGCACCTCATATCAACTTGTACTTGTTTCTAGATAAGGCATACACACATTTAAAAAAAAAAAAAAAAAAACAGTGCAAACCCAACTGAGAAGCACAGAAGACCAACAGCAATACAACAGGAAACAGGAGATAACCTGAAACTCACTGTGGCCATGCTGAAGCAAATAATAAACAGAGATATTTGAGGAATATTAGCTTTGGTTCTACTTCCTCAAAATCACCTTATTTTACTCTTCTAGGTTCTACTTAACACAATGGGTACAGGTGTTAATGTGAATTAACACCATTGAGATTCTGACGGATATGAAAAATGATACAAAATATAAAGGACATGGATAAAATATATGTCCCATATAAATAAAATATATGTCCCATATAAAAGGGGATTAGAAACTGTTTAATAATAGAGTAGCTATTCAGTCTGCACTTTGTATTGCCTCTTCTGTATTTTGTTGAACTGTTTTAAATATTGTATGTAAATGAAATGTCAATGATTCTGATCAGGATACAACCTGAAAGAAATGACACATATTCCAAAAGGTGAAACGGCTTTCAATGCAGGTGACACTTATTTGTTTGTGAGAGTATGTTTCTCACCCAAACTTGAGCGTCCGTGCGTCCCACTGCCAGAAGCAGATGGTGCCGTCCGCTCCGGTGGAGGACAGGTAGCGCTTGGAGCCGCTACAAAGAGGGGAAAACTGCAAACACAGCCAATCACAGGTGAGAGGTGAGTGTAACGGCCAATGAAGTGATGTCCCAAAAAAAAAAAAAAAAAACTGACCCACAAAGGTACATCAGCTTGAAGAACATTTATAATTCAGAATTCACTGTGAAGCATAAAATGACCAAGCAATAATGAGAGATTGGTGCACAAGCCACTGAAGTTAACTAACTAACTAAAATAAACATTTATGTGCATCATTGTATCAATAAACATAGAAATACATAAAATCCAAATTCTTACAAACAGCTTACAAACAATCTCAAACAGTTAACAAAGAAGCCTTTTTAAGTATGTAATATAATGTTCAACAGTATCAGTGCTGAGACATCAACTTGATCATACAAATTTCTCACTGTTTTATTTACAACACACACACACACAGGCACAATATGGTTTAGACAGATATACTGGTGTGCCAACATATGAAGCCAGTATGGTGTTTTATCTAAATACAGCCAGTCATATTATCATCTGGGTTCCTCCCTCTCCATTTTTACAAAACATGTAAAACCTGAGCTGCAACAGCTGATTCACTCTCTCACCACTGCGTAGTTTGTGTGTCTCATGGTCTAAGTGCAGCTGCAGAGGCTTTTCCATTCAACCAAGAAGAAAAACCTGAATATTTACAATTTCTTGGCATCAGCATGGTCAAAATATTGAATACTGACACAAAAGATTATTTATCTGGCAAATATAACCTAACAAAAGACACTTGAGCTATCCAGCTCCCTGCCATAATCACCATGATATATTAAACATAATCACTTATGTTAATGAGGTCATTAAATAAGCTAATTAAGGCATTAATTAGCAAATATTTTATATGTCAGTGCACTACTGCGTCCTCAACCATTAAGGAGCTACAGTAGTTTTAAGAAAGTCTGTTTTTACTCATTTATATGCAAATTTATGGAGCAAGGTGCTCCAAAATCTAATCAGGTCATCTACTAGGAGGGAACCTGTGGTGTGTGTATTACGCTTTGCGCTGTTCTTGAGTTGTTGTGTTCCCTAAAATGTGCCAGAGAGGCAGAAACACAGTGGGACAGACGTCACTGTGACAAAATAATGTCCCAAAGACCATGTAAACATGATGGTCGATCGGGCTGAACAATGTGGGGGGAAAAAATGAAATAAAGAAATCATATTGCAATTACTATGACAGTTACTATGACTGCAAAAGTGATTCACAGCTTCAGTTAAAATTATTTTGTTTTGATAAAAAGAAGCCTTTTAAAATAATGATGATGTGATTTTTGCTGTTGTCTGAACCAAACAAACATGTTTTCTTACATATGGAGAATACAATTTGTAGGTTGGGGCATCTCTGTAACAGCACAATACATCATTTAGAGTGACATTTTGTCACATATTTTACCTTTATCAAAAAACTGGAGCACTTGCAAGTTGGATACTGTCCAAAAACCTCATATCAGTCAAAAATAAACAAACACACAAATATACCCGCACAGCAGGTACACACACCCGGACAGTGGCGTTACCTGCAGCGAGGTGATGGAGGCTGCGTGTCCCTCCAGGACAGCCAAGGGGGCGCAGGTTTGTAAGCACCACACTCTGATGGTCTTGTCACAGGAGCCGGCGGCGATCATGGTGTTCTCGTAGCTGACGGCCATGTCGGAGATCTCAGCAGCGTGGCCGCGCAGTGTGGCCAGCAAACGCCCGTCATCTGTGCCCCAGATCTTCACAAGGCAATCATCTGAGCCCTGGCAAAGACAGAAAGCAAATACAGCCAACATGGCAATCAGACAGGAGTAAAGAATACCATTTTATATAGCCTGAATAGTCTATTTGAGGGAAAAAAAAAAAAATATGAATAGTTTCTGATTTATCTCATTTTGTAGGTAGTGTGTCTGCTTCTAAGGTGCATTTCTAGTAAGACAAATTAAACACATCAAGTTCAAACACTGTTAAACTATATTTGTAGGCATTTCTGCTTTAGAATGACAGCAAAATGGAAAAGTAATACATGGAAAAAAAAAGTCTGATCACAAAAAAAGAAAAGAGCTCCATCAGGTGCAAAAATAGAGGTGATTAATCTACATTGTGAGATGTGACAACAAGTGACAATGAACGCGTCAAGGCAATAGACCGCCATCAGCGCAACGCCTTTCAGCGTGGCTTTAAAAGAAAATCGCAACCAACAGCGAGGAGAGCCGGCAGGCTCATTCACAAACTCTGCACTCAGAGACCTCAGGAGCAAGAAAACACAAGATTTACCGCTGAGAGAGAGGCTGGCCTGAGCGCGCTTCACTCCCCTCAAAATAAAGTATCACTGCACTGGAGAAGACAACGTAACCTCCAAAACTTCTGGAGAATCAGTATTATAAGATGCCTCATCTTCACAAAGCACTGTCTTTCCTTGCAAATGGAATTTGAGAGGGGATTAGCTCTTTCTAGCACATACTATCTAATATGGTAAGAATGACATGCTTCATGCTTATTAGCTTCAGTGATAAGCTTTCAATAATCAGTTTAATTATAACCTTTAATTGCATAGCACTTTTCAAAAATGGCTCAGTCAATGAGCACATAAGTGCATACATGAAAAAAAAAAAACAACAGAAAAGTAAAAACTAATGCAAGCAAAGCACAAAACATAAAAGCAAAACAAAATCAGCTTGTATGGGGCTGGGTCTGTGACTTAGTATGGTGTCAGACCCTGGACCTGTGTCTAAATTATTTTGGGGAAAAAAAAAAAAAAAACAAGTAACCACTGTCAACATGCTATAAAAATGATGAGTCGTAGCTGCTTCAACTTATTTCTAATGAGGAAATTTAAAGCATGAATGGAATTTTCCTGATCACAAGAAAGGTGTGCGAAGTGTAATGTATAAGAAATGAGATCGTACTGTCCTCACAATTTCAATTCAAATTTGCATTCACATTGGCAAGTAAATTTCACACTACTGGCTTTACGCTGGCGAACACAGCATCTGAAGTCCGATACGGTCAACGCTCCTCATGAATTCAGTCAGGCTCTCACTCAAACAGCGACAACTAACTGAGTCCTGCCTGAAACAACCACCGAAGTTGAGTCTAGTTATTATGCAAATGAGCACTGGCTGTGCGTGTACAGACAGAAACAGGACGTGACAAACAGGAGTGATGTAGGTGAAAATACAGCGATTCTTGTTACTCGTTCATATATGCAAATGTTCGAAGTCTTCTAAATGTGTGTGTGTGTGTGTGTGTGTGTGTGTGTGTGTGTGTGTGCTGACACAGAACATGAGAGACTCCAGGTAAAAACTTTGGCTGTTGAACCCCCAGATGCTAATATGTCAAGTTGAATCAGTTTAATGGAGTAAGCTGGGCTACAATTGCTATGTCTGGTTCAGAATGAGTAAGTTCTCAAATATTTGAAATTGCTACCTCTTTATTTGTCCGAGACAATTTATAAGTGTGTCTGTAGAGGAAATGTGAGGTAAACACAGGAGTCCGTATTTTTTGAATAAATCATCCCCAGTCACTCCATCACCAGTGAAATCGAGGGTCTGATATTCTGTTTGGACCAGTCAAAAGACCAGATGTTTCCTTCATTTTGACACAGCTATGGATGTGACAAGATGAGAAAAAACTGATCAACTGAGCACTGTACCGTGCTTGAAAAGTTCCAGAGACTTGACACAAAATTTCCTTTTCACTGCACAGGATGCTAGATTAGCCAGAGCCACAGAGCCACCCAATCTATACTAGCTCGTCTAATTTGTCCTTCCCTTGTCCCAGTCATGATAACAGACTTCTAGCCATTACTAAAGCTATATAACACTAATCAATATGGCCGTTTGCCAATCAATTGTTTAAGCAAATCTAAATATGCTAGCTCATTGATCATAAATGATCACTGTGCTTTGGCCACTTAATGTTTAGGCTGAATCACATAATCAATGATAAATAGAGAGGTAGGGAAAAAAGAGCATTTTACACACAATTTCTGCACAGTGAGAGGGGGCAGGTGTGTGTGATAAAGCGGTAGATGCCGCATTCTTCCTTATGATTCCACAACAATTAACAGTTGTCATTTGGTAATTCGAGCTTTTCAGATTTTTGTCAATCTGTCTGGCACTGCAGCAAAGACTCAGTAAAAAAAGAAAACTCTGTAAATGAACGGATCCAAAAATAAGTAAATATATAAATAAAAATGATCTTGTGATGAAAGGAGACAGCAAGAGAGAGAAAAAAAAATGAGGGGAGTGGGGAGTGGGGGGGTAAAAGGGAGAAGGAGAAAGTGAGGGAGACCAAGAATGAATTTTAATTCTGGCACTTAGCCAGCGCCTCAGAGGAAAGATTTTCTCCAGTTATGATGAGAAATAGCAAGAGGGAGAAAGAGAGCGAGAGAAAGGAGGGAGGGAGGGGCGGCACAGGACAGGGGGGAGCAAGGAGAGAGAGAAAGCAGCGAGAGTAAGAACGGGCAAAAGAAGAGATAACGGGAAGAGAGAGAGAGCGAGTCAATCTATCCCCCCTCCTTCTCAGCAGCCAGCCATTTTTAGAGGTTTAAGAAGTGAAAGCTGAAAATGGTGTATAGCAGCGTGCGGTCTTTGACTAAGGAATTCACACGTAACGACAGCAACATTAAACTATCATTATTCCAGTGTTAGATCAGTATTATAACACTTGACACATTCAGCACCTTTATTGCCCTATTAGCTAAAAGAAACCAAACACAGCCCATAGATAAAGGGCAACCAGGGGGCAAAGGTCGGCTTCTTCCCTCTTAGACTGTGGGACTTCCTTATTTCCCTTCTCTAAACCAGTCCCTGGATATTCAATTATGCATTTGTCCTCATGTTGTATGTATTTTGCTATGTCTGGCAGCCATTCAGCAAGGAAAATTGCCAACACCACTACAGAAAATAAGAAATTAGAAATCAATTTTTATTTATTTTTTTTGCATTATCCCCATAATAGCATATTCTGTAGAATTTGAGTTTTGTCAAAAAAAAAAAAAAAAAAAAAAAACGAACAGGTCTCATGCTACAAGTTGTGCCGGAGCTCAAAAAACAAACAAACCAACAAACAAAGCGCTAAGGTTGAACCAAAACAATAATTACCTCCTACACACCTACATCTTTTACAAAGTGCTGCAGAAAGCACTGGTGTTCGGTCATCTTGGTAAGCAAAAGACAGCTGAAAGCAATCAAGTACACGCAACCAAAGTGAAGGTGAGTCTTATCAAATGTAGAAAACGCTATCACGCAGAGACACTTTTACACCAGACCGCACACACACACTGAGACAGAGAGAGAGAGAGAGAGAGAGAGGCACTGTCTGCTCTCATGGGCATTTGAAGCCGTAAGAGGCATCACAGCCTCACTCCAACAGAGTCATAGTCTGCATAATAATAACAGAGGCCATCCAAAACACACCATGCAGGCATCGCATCATTTCAGGAGCATGTGAATATTTGGCTTCAACCAGCAGCCAAAGAAACACACCCAGACGTGCACACACATACACACACACCTATGCGTTTACATAATGTGCGGAAAATCGCACCAAACTTGAAGGCAAGGAACACGCGCGCAAATACAACGACAAAGACGGCGTTCGGCCTTACAGTGAAGATGCGCCGTCCTGTCCGGTCAAAGGTGACGCAGTAGACGGACGAAAGGTGTCCCAGAATCCTCTTGTGCATCTTCATGTGCTGGTAGACGGCGGTGGGCAGCAGCTGCCGCAGACGGTACGAGCCGTTCAGTCGACGCCCGTAGCTCGTCTCCACTGGATGGCAAGAAAAGACAAACACACACACGCACGGGTAAGGATGTCATGCAGACAGCAATCAAGCAAAGAAAACTCACTCTTTTAATGAAATATAAGATATGATCTGGGCCATAAGTGCATTCATCCCCTAAAAACTTCCACTGTGATGCTGAATCCCAAATAATCTGAATCAAAATCAATAACAACTAAACTGTAATGCCCCTGCCAAAAGAGACCTTTTCAAGCAACAATAATAGTACACTCTGACTGATACACTAACTACTTTCTGACAAAGGGGGTGTTTTCCCTGCACTCTTTGGCACAGTCATGCCAAGAAAGTAGAAGTGATTTTTATACCAATATTAGGTGGGCTCCCATAGATAATTGGAGGCTCTGGAGGTCGTCCACAGTGTAGAGCAGCCAGCGCTGAGCCCTTCCACACAACATGCTTGCAGCCTGGAGAAAGGCAAACACACACACACAGAGCACATAAATACAAACATGCACACACACTCCACAGACTGCTTTATGACTTAAGGTTGCATTTGCAGAAGTTTAACAGTGGATCCAACTGGGGATTTTTTGTCTAAACACACATGTAGAGAGAAAACCCCCCGACTTTTTCCATGACTGAAATGATGAATTTCCATGACCTAAACATAAAATGTTGTTTTCCTTGACCAGAACTGTAAACACACAGATTCAGACGTTATATTAAAGTTTATCACTGTGCTTTATCCTGCATGGAAGTGACCACAAATGAAAATAAAAAAATAACTAGTTAATGATTTAACCTGAGGCTGACAAAATACCACAATATTCATTGACTTGTCCCAAGAATTCATTTGCTGTAAGACAGACCTAAGATAGACTTTTCAAAATTCCAGACCACAATTTGTGGGAACCCTGGTGTATGCCGAGCTGTCCCACGTGCATGTGTGTGTGTGTGTGTGTGTGTGTGTGTGTGTGTGTGTATCCACTCACTCTTGTTGGTGCGGAGAAGATTCTGCCTCCCAGCCCCCAGCAGGCTGGTGAGTCCAGGCACGCTGGCAGGGACCTCCCTCTCCAGCAGCGGACAAACTCTGGAGCAAACCTGCAGCAGGTGGTCCGGACTGATGTGCCTGTGCAACTTCACCTGGACACACACATACACACACACACACAGACACAGACACACACACAGATTTAATTTAATTCCATTTAGGCCTGCAAACACACACAAAACATTGCACAGTGGGGCTGCAAGGTTACACAATTAGAGAGGGAAACTCTCCTGGAACTGGAAGACAGCTGTTTAAGCCCCTGAGGTGGCAAACGCTGAAGTGCCTTCGAGCAAGACGACAACCTCTGCCAGCTCTAAGGGTTTTGTGTCTGTTCTGAAGCTCACCCACAAAAAAGACATGTTCCCTACCCAGATTAATACAGTAACACGTTATTATGCCAAATGCTGGTAATTCTTTGGTTGTGTCTGGTCAGATGGTCCCCTCTACAAGACACACTGGAAAATTAACAAGGTCCTATTCTACTCTAGTCTAGTTTAGTCTAGTCTAGTCTATTCTATAAATCCACTGGCTGGCAAAATATCAATGGATAGATATTGGAGGGGATGGTTAATTCAAGGATGTTCAAGCAACTGTGGCCTGCAGGAAAAAAAAAAAAAAAAAAGGTTAGTTTCCTGCACTGAATTCATAATATTTCAAACTGTTATGTGCACAGGTTACAGTTCCATGCAAAGAGTAAACACAAAACAAGGTCAGTACCCCATCGCCTGCTCTTGTTTGGCTGTGCGCTCCAGAATTTAGAGAGCAAATGTGCCCTTTCAATAACTCATCTCTGGGAGTTTGAGATCTTTTTTTTGCCTCGACAGGAACAAATCATTTTACAAAAAATAATAATATGTGTAATAAAAGACAGCAGCCTTTTTTCCACACTCAAAAGAATAATTTTTGCTTCAATAGATGGGGAGATTTGTTGTCAAAATGAGACATCCATCATTTGGGGGAAAAAAAGAACAGAGTGAAAAAATACAGTGTTTTTAAAGGGCACAAGGTAACATAAGTTATCAGTTGGCAATATTATAACACTAACAAACCAAACAGTCAATATCTGAGAGGGTCTGATGGAGATCTTGTGGAGCTTTGTTTTTATAATGTTTTTTTTTTTTTAATGTCAAAATAGACAACGAGTTTTAAAAGCATACTCTTGTAATAGAATTAACTGGAGAGAGGGGGGAGTGGCATGCAACACAGATTGCAAAGCAGCATTGAACCCACGTTGCTGCAGCGATGTCTCTTATCCCACTGACACACCGGGACACCCCTGCATGGCCTAATTTTAACGACACACAAACTCCAGAAGCACCTGAATGACTAGAATACCAACGCACAGTTAGAGATGATAAATATGCAACATGCAGCACTGTATGCATTTCACTGCACAATCTTAAATTGAGATAAGAAATAACTGTCTTTGTTCCAGACACATCTGATTTAAATACCTCAATGGGGTCAAATGAGCCTGAAATGCAACTATCATTCCGCTCACATTTTATATGGACAGACACACACACACACACACGAGCAGCTCTGCTCTCCTTAATAGGAAAACACATTTTCTTCTTTCCTTTATCAGAACATCCAGCACTGACACTAACACTTATTCCCTCCCTCTCTCTCTCCCCCTCTCTCTCTCTCTTTCTCCCTACACACACACACACACACACACACAATTAATGATCCCTTAATTGCTTTCAACATCATCGCTGGTTCAGAGACGTGATCAGTTTTTCTAAGCACTTGCAGCGCCTACACATGTCAGCACAGAGGCAAACACCCACTTGCACAGCCCCCCTCTCAGGCACATGCAGAACCACGACAAACACACACACACACCCACACACACACACACACACACACACACACACACACACACACACACACACCAAAAGAATAACATGTAATAACAATCAGGTGCCTTTTGCTTTTGTAGGCTAATGGATATCACTCCCTCATCCCAACAACACCTGGCCCTCTCCATGACCTAGTCAGATATCTCCTACCTAATTATCTCCTTATATTCCATGCATGGTTCACAACTCTATAAATATTACAAGTTGAAAATGTCATCATAGTCAACGTTTAACCACTAATTCATTAAGTCTGCTATGCTGATATTCACTCATCATTCCAGGTTAAAAATTAATTAGAGATAATGAAATGTATTAATATTGGTTTCAAATGGTAAAATGATAATGGCCTGCTCGCACATATATGCTATAATGTGCTGTATTTCCTGCCCTATTTATTCTTACAGTGCAAATAAACAGACGCCCAATTAATCCGTCAAAATTAATAAGACGCAATTAATAATGCTAATTATGATCTTCCTAATGTAAAATCACAGTATCGTTCAAGTCAGCATTGCCATACCAAAAGGTTCCTCGGCTGACCAACCCCCTTCTACAACAGCCTGCGTGCAACTGCTGACTAACAAACACAACCGAGAGCCATCGTTCACTGCCTCTAAATGCCCTGACTTCTTTGGTCAAATGATTAAAAAGGCGAAGGATTAAAAAAAAATGGAGAGAAAGAAAAAAAAAACAGGAATTATCCACAATAGACAGGAGGCAGACTCAAAAGACTGGGGATGGGAGGAGGAGGAGGGACGGAGAGCGGAGTGAGCCAAGCAGGAAGGGGAAAAAAAAACAGGCAGGCAGAAAGACAGTGTCAATAATTTCTTAAACGTATAGATTTACATCCCGTCGACTCTCCACATCGTGCAACCTCACACTGAATGTTCACTTGCATGTAACTGCAAATGGTGGGGGAAATCCCAAAACGTGGTCTTGGTAAATTAAATAGGGCATATGCTAATATTTTTTTATATTAAATGTTAAAATAAAACTTACAAAAACAGCAAAGAATAGGAATGAACACTATCTCCGCCGACTTGCAATAAATAAATATTTAACCAATGATTAATTCTCTCCACGCCCCCATGCGTAAACGGCGCTCTCAGTTGAGCGCTGTTTGTTTACATGACAATTAGCACGCAAATTAATAAAGCGATTATAAGATATCACTTCTACATTACCTCGCATCTTCACATAAAGTGATCTCCCTCTTCTTCTCTATCCGTGCTGTGCCACACTCCCCCAAACAGCCCTCCAAATGATTACACCCCATCAGGCAGCAGCCTCTCCTCAAATGAAGCTGTATCTCCAGCTTTACTGGATATACTGTTTATATTCTCCTA
The DNA here is from genome assembly GCF_902150065.1 of Myripristis murdjan. Lineage (NCBI taxonomy): Eukaryota > Metazoa > Chordata > Actinopteri > Holocentriformes > Holocentridae > Myripristis > Myripristis murdjan. The sequence goes on from NC_044003.1 coordinate 22,860,031, forward strand.
AAAAAGTCGTGTTTTAACTCTTGCCCCCTATGTGTTTTCACCCCACGCACACAAATTATGGCTCTTGCAGGACAAGAGCGCCTCCATCTCTCCCTGGCTTGTGGCGCAGGGAGTCCCTCCTCCGGATCCTGGCGCTCCTACACCACAACACTCATGACGTACCAACATTTCACACACATTTTTACAACAACTATTAAAACCTTTTGGACATGCATGGCACCAAACTTGCACACCACGGCGCACAGGAGACGGGCACCGGACCCAGCGGTGCCCCAAACGGCCCCCGATCTGCAGCCAGCTCGCCCTGCAAAGTCCTATTCAGTTTTTTTCACCTGATTTAAAAATTGCGGGAAATTCAATTTTTATTTTGCTCTCTAAAAACTTTTTCCTCAGTTATAGAGCTCCCTTACCAAATTTTCGTACGTCCCGGGGTGTTCCTGCCCCGTCCAGTCCAGCCTTTTGGGCAGCAGCTGAGGTGGAGAAATAGTGTCGGCCGTGATCAGTCAGTTCATAAACGTATCGAGTGATGTTTTAAAACATTAAAACATACATCAGAGTAAAAGCAACATCACAAAGTACAGTGCAGAGAGAAGCATCTCTCTCCTACTGCTGACTGCTTACCTCCTTCTCCTCCACCTCCCTTATCAGGGTCTGAAAATAGGATAAAAATACAAAATTATATCCCAGGACAATTTCGGACATATTACAAATTATCCTAAAATACAAAAACACCAACCTCGGCTGCGTTTTGACACGGTCCAGCTTCTAGAAATCGGGCTATTAGGAAGTACAGTTCTGGTATGGTTGGAGGGGGAGAAGAGGACGGGAGCTGCGTTAGAAGAGGGCACCGAGGAAATTGGGGGATATTAAAACAACCATGACATATTTTCCGATCTCCTTTACTCACCAGAAGTCAATTGCGCGATGTGTGTACTGTCTGAAGCCATTTTGGTGTTGTTTAGCAGGGCAGCGCCAGAGCCTGTGTGGTGGGTCTAGGTGGCTGCCCTGTAGCTGTCACTGTTTATCCACCAGGAAGAGGCTTCCTCCATTCAGCTCCCCTCACAAAAAGTCCCGGCTGCGTATCGTGCTCCTCCGCGCAGCGACAACTAGTGCGGGCTATACGCTTCGCCCCCCAAAACACCGTCTAGGTCCCGCAAAGTACAAACCACCAAGCCGCCTCAAGGTGTAATATCCCCCGGCGTGAATTTTAGTTGCGCTCGGTTGGTTGTCGAGTGGTGTTTTTTTTAATCCCCTCCCCCTCAAAGGAAAAAGCGCAAGCCCTCTGCGCAAGAATACCAAGTGGTGTGTTTTACGCACGCCACTGGAGGAAGAGGGGAGGTAGAAATGGCAGCCTGCAAGGGGAAAGGAAACATTGCAGCAGAATGGCTGTTACGATGTAGCTATTGGCCTGAGATGCGTTTCACAAACAACTGCTTTGTCCTCATGTGCATTACATTTCGTTGCGCATCGGCACACGGCTGCAGCATTTCATATTTTCTCCACCGTCAGAAGCAGATGTAGAACATGGCTCCCGTGTTTGAGAGGGATTTACAAGCGATCTAAACCTTTTAACCAAGGTTACATCAAATTGTACCGTTTGAATGTTCTGTGTTGTCGCTGGCCTCGATTATTGTTAATATTCCATTGCTGCTGTGTAACAAGATGTCTAAGTAACACACCCACTCTCTCTGGGAGCCGTTTGGTGGGGAAGTCGTCCATTTCTCTTCCAAATACTGCCAGGCAGTAAAATGGGGGAAGGGTTGGAGAAGGGGACGCAGCTTAATGAATGAAACCTCGTGAGTTACAGGAATCTAATGGCAAGGATATATTTATGCAAGATAGATTATCTGGGAAATACATGACACCATGCTTCCTCTGTCACACCACAAAGAGCTGCAATTATAATAGGGCACGACCATGGTGTGAATTCTCTGAAGACACTTATGATTCTATAATAATGAAAATTTAATTTTACACGTGTATTAATCAAATAAGCTTAATAGAATAAATTAAGGTCTAAGGAGCTGGACACTGTAGGCTACATACAAACATACACAATGGGCCTCCTCTCTAAAGATTTACTACATTAATTGTTAGCCCTGTTTTTTTTCCCCCCCAGTCGAGTTTATCAGTGACAGAAGAAAAACAAGTTGCCAGTGTTATCTTTCCAAATTCTATTTGATCCCTGAATTCTGTTGTGAAAATGATCTTCCTTATAAGTTACATAACTTTTGTTTTGTAACAGGCAATGTGCCCAAGTTTACAATGAGACTAAAACCATAGGCCTAGGGGTAAAATTGTAGCTCAGACACCATGGATACGATATTCTGAAATGTGCACTTAACTCTGTGTTGGTCTGTATCATCTTTTTGTCCCATTTACTCTATGCAATAAAAAAATAAACCATTTTGCACAGATGTGGTGTACTCTACTCAAATAAACAACCTAATCTAAATCTGACTTGCTATTTCATATATGGAAACTCTTATATTAACATAATTGCACTCTGAAAAATAAATTCTACCCAGTAGTTTAAGATGGAGTGCATGCAGACAGGCCTACAGAGTGTACACCATTCCTTTATTTACAGTGTGCACCTAATCGTCCCAGTCACAAATGAAGGACAGGATCACAGGACCCTGCTGGCAGCAATCAGTTTGTGGGTGATAGGATGCTGTTACAACCATCCCTTAAATGGGTGACTTACTAATGGTCATTGATGGTTTATTTTGATTATGCAAGATATTGAAATTATGTAAGGTCTTAGTTGGCTGTGACTGGTCATTCTTCCATGTTGCACGAGGCAAGCAGAAGTGAGGCACACCTGCAGCATCATATGAGTGATTAGATTCTCTGCTCCTTGATAAACACTCAATCTAAAGGACTTATTTGATTAAATTTATGCGTAGGAATGAATAAAGTGTGAAAAGCACTTTTACATAAATTGGGTTTCATTGATTTCTTTGCAAAGTCCTGTATCCCAAGCATTTGTGAACACACATTTTCTTGAGATTTCTCTGCTTGGGTCCACTCTTTGTACACGGATCCTATCTGCTGCTGCTGCTGCTGTTGTGTGTGAGAACAGCATTTTTTTAGTTTTTGTTTAGCATTTCAATTTTGCATTGACCTGAGTAGTGTCAACTACAACTAATAACACTCTACCATACAGGTGGTTACGCTGGGATGAGAGCACCTGGCTACACCACCCAGTGTTTGATAGTTTTACCCTCAGGTCATGCAGAGCCAAATGAGTGTGATGGGCTCATGGAGGGTCAGGCTGAATTTGTCACTCATTTCCTTGGAATTGGGCTGGGGGTTTGATCAAAAGTAGAGCTTATAAGCACTGTTACTGACAAAATTATTGCTCAGAAATAGGCTTAAAAATAATTATGTGAAATGTAACTGATTCCATTAAGGAAGTTCTTGCTCAAGACCACCATGCCACACCAAAATACAGGCCTCCTAAGGCCTGGTTGGTCTGGAGGTGAGGCGAGGCTCAAATGTGTAGGCCTAAATCAAGATCTTTCATCCAAACCGCCCTGCATACTGACCCCTATGCTGGCTGACTTCACCACAAGGAGGCAACCTTACTCTCTACCACCCCTAAGGTGAGCAGAGTGCATGGGGCCATGAGGAGGCAAAGGTAATAAAGCCGGCCAGAAACAGAGTATGTCATCATTTACCCAGTTTTAGTCCATGTAGCCAGACGAGTGATGCACAGCTTAAAGTTTTTATCAGCTCACTATAGCAACTACCAATCTGCCTATTTGTATATGACAGACCTGAAGGTTAAAAAAATGACACTCTCATCTCATAGTCCTTTGAGAATGTGAGTAAATTCGCATCCTGCACCAAACTACTTCATAATGTTTTGTTTCATGATACTTTATTTACGTCAAAGGTTCAAAAACATCATTTAGAAAAATAAAGACATGGAAGCATTGCCTCTTGGGTTAAAGACTTGATTTTCCTAGTGTTTGTCCAGTACCACTTTACAATAAGACTACCAGGGTTTGGATGGTTTATAATTAGGTTATCAGGTTATAAACACTTTATAAATCATTAATAAATAAGTTTTACTACAGTTTTCATACATCGATGCAGGCTCACTATTTGGCAAGATCATGTTACTGCTGCACTGCATCTACTGTGTTAAATCTCAGCTTTTACTAGTTGTTTTGCTTACTTTACTTGATGTTGCCAGATAGATAGATAGATAGATAGATAGATAGATAGATAGATAGATAGATAGATAGACTTTATTGATAGTATATCAATAGTATTGAATTGAGACATTCATGTGTCCAAGCAGCAGGTTACCCAGACTTTGCACAGGAAACAGTAGTATGCTAATCAAAATAAACCTATCAACACTAGAAGAGAAAAATACATATAAGAAATATAAACACAACAAATAACAAAAAATTGCATGCCTTATAAGAGCAATAAACAATAAAATATACTACAATATATCTATATGATATCTACAGACCTTTGACCTTTGAACTTATGCATAGACAACATGTATAATGAAATATGCATCATATCTATAGAATAGTGCATGTATATATAGAATAGGTGTACACTCACAATGTATAATTTATGATATGATTTCACTGGGTGAAATCATATCATAGTGGTGCAGCAGTCCCTGATGACTGTCAGACTTATCAACTACATTTTTATAATATAATTCAACATATAAGTATACAAAGAATATGTATTGATATGTAATAAATAAAATAATAAGCCTGGAGATAAAAATATATCTACACATTTATTATTTTATAGTGAGCCTGCGTGAAAACTGGTATAACTTGTTTGTAATTTGGAGTTAAGTTATTAATGATTTATAAAATGTTTACATCGTCATACATCCATCATATACCGTTTATGAGGTTACTTTCAGTGTGAAGTGGTACCGTTTATGCTTTAATGATCTTTAAAAATGTAAATTAGACAGCACATATGCACATCCTCCACCTCTTATTGGTACACACTGTTAGCCTGCTGGTAGGGTTACAACCTCCAAGCTGGTCCAAGCTTTTTCATCGATATTGCTGTGATGTGAACTTTTAAGTGCCGTTATGTTGTTGTATGACTGCAGTTACCCAAGGCTACATGAGGCCCTCCATGGGCTCAGCTGACTTATGTTGAAACTTGTGCAGCCAAGCCTCAGGGACCGCAGTCACGGGTGAACATGTCAGATTTGCTGTTTAAGAATAAATGGATAAAAATAAAAATATTATATATGAGCATTCAACAGTGATCCTCCTCTGATCCCATGTTTTACTGAGATTCTCAATATTGATTCATGAACTCAGAACTTTTTTTTTTCTCTTTACACCAGATACCTGGTGATTAACTTTTAATTTGCTTCCTCATGATGTTGGATGACCCTGAGGTCACATCCACAGGTGAAGTTAAACAGAAACGTGTCTTTGTCATTGGTGCGTGGGTCTGAGTGACAGCTTGCCCAGCAATGAAGTGACTGTATGCTATCTCTGGTCCCACCTCTCTGGCAAATGCTGACCTTTCACTTCCTGACGCAGCAGTTGTATTTAACACAGCCACGTGCCCCCATTGACCTCACACACGCACACACACACACAAACACAAACAGACACACAGCACTGGCTTTGTGTGGCTTTAAAAAAAGTACCCCTGAACATTCAAAAGGAGCTCTTTAACACAAGCCCGTCACATACATTCACACACGTGCAGTTTCGCCATTTACACGGATACCTGAGCTTTCCATGGGAGGAAAAACATGTACCTGTCACAGTGCATCCAACAAAAGGATTGTAATGCTCTCTCCCTCACTAGAAACATACAAGTCAAACAGATACTTTCCTGGAGTTTCCTGCCAGGCATTTCTGGACAACACCGTGTAAAAATAACTGCACACATCATGCCTTCATTCACCAATAAGTGGGTAGACGCATAAGCGCAGAAACAGAAAACGCCAGCTCCCGTGTGACATCAACTTTATTTATTTTTTTTTATTTCAAAACATTCTCCCAACATGATGAAACTCAGAGAAGCCCAGAGGATCCAAAGCCAATAGAGCCTTCCAGAAGAGAAGCACCACTCATTATTGCTATGTCACTCTGCTGCAGGGGACAAGGGGTTGAGAACAGAAAAGTTAAAAACGGGAAACAAAGTGAACAAAGTCGAAAAAAACACGGGGCTCCACAAACACACCCACTCAAGCACGCGTACAAAAAGAGTTATGCGAAGTACATCAGTAGTGATTCTAAAAACTAGCTGAATCAAATATTTTAAAAGCTGCAGATGTTCTTTGGCGGCCACCGCTGGTGTGCCGTGAACTTGGTTTGACTCGTTTCTTGCAGCGCTGCGTTCAAACTGCACTTCCCTAAAATCATGACCTCAGCCGTCAGGGGGGGGGGAGAAGAAACGGTGATTTTAATAACATCGCTTCCAGTCAGAGCGCCAATTAACGATCATCTTGTGTGGAGAATAGCACAAATGTGAACGGGTTGGAACAACATAACAGTCTTGTTTACAGCCCCCTTCAGGCAAGGTAAAGAACATCTGCAGCCGTTCGTTAAAAACGTATCACTTCATCCTGTCGTTCTGCTTCTGAGAGCGATGCGGCGTTACAGAATGGAGGGGGGGAGGGTGGAGGGGGGGAGTCTAGCAAAAACATTAGGTGAGGGAAACCAAAGGGGAGGAGTGTGAACATGGGGAGGGGCTGCTGGTTATCCATCTCTACTATCACAAGTCTAAAAAAAATTCAGCATGGTACAAAATCGTCAGTAAAAAAAGATGCTTTGCTGCCATGGAGTCAAAGGTGGACGAGTCGGGGACACACCCTCGTCTTTACGCCTTCTCCTCGGTCGCCTCCTCCGCTGCTTCAGTTACCTGCAGGAGAGAGCACAGGGGTTACGCACAGCTCGAGTCGCTACCGTGGGATATACAGACACCCAGCTCAGACTTACCAATCAGGCGACAGGGAGCGGAAACGAGAAATTCATGAGGGGCCAGTGGTTAGATGGTAGATAAGTGTGCCTTCTTAAATGCTATGACTCAAAAGACCAAAGGATGGGAACATCGGTTTTCCTATAAACTGCGATACAATATTTAAACATTTTAAATCATTCAGATTCCCATTTTTGATGAGCGCTGGTGCTGTGCATGTCATGTTAACGTACGGCACTGGTTCTGTTGTTATTTCAATGCACACAGTTCATGGTGCTGATGCTGGCAGTCGTGATTTTCAATACAAACATGGTGAAATTATGTGTACTGGTAATTATCTAACGTTTTCAGCATCACTGTAACTATACTGCAATAACACCAATAATGCTGACATTTTTGGTCATGATAATGGTGATTTTGAATTTTCACACTGTCCCCTATCCACAAAGCACTGGTGTTTGTGTAAGCAGAGTGGACATTTCTGCGCAACCTCATATCAGAGGTGAGCTCTAGTGTTGTCTAAGTCCCTGCACTGGTCAACATCAGCTCAAACACGGGAAACAAATTCAACTGGTGTGATTTCACTTAAGCGACTTCTGCTTTCAGTTTCCTCTGCTTGGCCATTGGTGGAGCCGGTTATCTATGAATCTGTCGCGCCAATCATCTCTCATGTACGGGCTCTGTGAACTTCCTGCTGATGTGTCAAAGCTGTCCCCTGGCCCACTTCACCGCACACAACACGGCAAAAGCCAGACATCCTCACTCGTACTCTCTTGTTCAGCACTGTCTCTGCCTCAAACACACAAATAAGCACAACTGCAAAGCGCACGGAAGAAATGTTAATAACTATCGATAATCGGTTAGTGCACACCCACAAACACGCAAACGCTTGGTTAGAAACACAGCACCGTACCCTTAACTCTGACTGTCTCACTCTGTCCTCTCACTGACATCGAGGAGGGAGCCATGCTTCTGATGGAGGACACACTGACACTTGGACGAGACACAAAGATCTATGTGTGTGCGTGTGTGTGTGTGTGTGTGTGTGTGTGTGTGCGAGAGAAAATGATGTGCATATTGGTGAGTGAAAACAGATGTGATTGTGCAATGAGGAATATAGGTGTGGTTTGAGTGTGTATGTTTGAACAGAAGTCCACAAAGCAGGGGAATAAGGTCATTAGTTCATGGTCAGATTGACTGAACGTTCGTGATCTTGCTTCATTGCCATATATATATATATATTTTTTTTTTTTTAAATATTTCCCCTTGTCATACCTCATCAGTCTTGGTCTCTCCATTCTGGGCGGGGCCATCATCCTTCTTCCCCTTAGGACCTTTCTTTGCCTTCACCCCCTTGTCATCTGCTGGCTTCTGTGCAGAGGAAATGACAATGACAAACACCTGCCACAAAACCTTGATCATACTATAGATACATGAAGAAATGTGCTTCAACAGCTCTTCTATGTGATCTTCAAACAATTAAGCGGCATTGTTTATCTTTAACTGTTGCAGACTGATGTGGATATAAATAAATAGCAGTGGAGGGTTAGTTTGTGAGTGTGTGTTACCTTGGGCACGGCCTTCTTGGGCTTGGGCTCAGGTTTGGGTGTGGGTGTAGCGAGTTTCTGCAGATTAGACAGACACCAGTTAGGACTGACACCAGCAATCTATTGTCCTCAGGGGAAAACATTTTGACTGATATTTCATCCTTAGTTACCTCCCTAAAAAAATCTTCCCCCTCCACATGTATGAATGCTGTATCAGTTGCAACATTTTAACATACTGTTGCTTTAGCCAGAGGAGTAAGTGTTTGGAAAAGCCTTAAGATACAGATGCGGACTGCGTGACTTGCACATGTGCAGCCACTATATAAATGATGAATGATCAAGCATTAATGCAGTATGTCTTAACCAGTAATCTGACAGGATCTAATCTCACCAAATGTTTTGGACTATTTGAAGGAATGAAGAACCAAATCCAGACCACTGTACTGTACAAGGAGTACTTCAGAAAAGAGTCATCATCCTTGGCCATTCAGTCTTTGAGGCTGCTGACAGCGGGCCGTGTTTTCCTACTAGCTAATATGGTTGTGAAAAAAATTCAATCATGTGACACTTTTCTCAGAATCTCCGTTTTTCCATGGAAAACACTGTCATTCTACGTACAAAGCACAAAGTGAAACAGAAACATATTTTTTTATTACCTTGGGGGAGGGAGGGGGTGTCTTAGCTGAATGCAAACTCACAAATATGTGTTTCACAATGACACACATCTTACGTTACCGACAGTTTCCATCTAAGCTATATTAGTCATTATAGTCTCATGTAACTTAATTAAAACTTGGGTGACTTAGTTTGGTCAAGTTTGGTTTGTTTGGAAGAAAATGTGCACTTTCCAAAATTGGTATCCTTGCAGTTGCCTGTTAATGAACCACTAATGTTTCTTATCCTGGTGCTGTGTTTAGGGCCCCTTTTTGTTAAATAATCTGGCCTGTTTACAATCAATACCTTAGTCATAAAATTAATATGATGAAAAAATATGCTCCCAAATGGAAATATCAAATCAAGTGGCAAGCGACGATGTACTGACAGCATGCATGAATAAATAAATATATATGTAAACGCATGCAGATTTTTTTTCTGATCAACATGCAATACACAAATACATGCAAATGGACATGCACATGCAAAGTTGAATACACACATGCGCTCAACAGGTATAGAACAGAGATAAAAAAAAAAAAATGGTCTGAATAAGCAGGGCTGCATGTGTATAGCTAAAATAATTATCATGACTAGTTTACTATATATATATATATATATGGTGATTGCAATAATTATTATTAATTTGTTTATAATTTGGAGAACAAATAGATCTTGACTATTTTCAACAACAGTGGACAAATACGCCAATACTGTATTAACTGTGCAAAAGTTAAACTTACAGTAACACGTCATTGGTGGTGCAGCCCTACTGTGCATGTGACCGGACAGAAAGCAGACAAAGACCACAGAGAAAAGACACCCACGCCGAGCCAGACGCAATCCTCAGGGAACACATTTATGAAATTTGTAAATGCCATTTGCCTTGATCAAATCCATAAATTAAATGAGGGCTTTCATTTGACACTTATTGCGCCGCGTCCCTGAGGACTTGAGTCTGGCCTGGGGTGGGGGTGACGGGGAGGCGGGGAGAGGAGAAGGAAAGTGAGAGAGGTGAGGACAGGGAGAGGAGAACGAGAACTTACCGCTGACAATCTCTCTGACTTTCTGACGGGCTACCGGCACGACGGATGAGCAGGGAGGAGAGAGACAGAGGGAGAGACAGAGAGAGAGACAGAAAGAGAGAGAGAGAGACAGATATCAGTTGTACCTTCAGGGGGCTGCTGATGTGATGTGTTTGCTTGGTGGCTGTGGCCTAAATAATTAGCCTATCTGTGTTTGTGTTCATGTTTATCCTCACTCACTCACTCACTCACACACAAACACAAACAACACTTCCAGCACACAAAACACAGCACGCAAACACACGCGGCATACAAATACACCCCAAAATATTTACCTCTTGCTTTGACTCTGGCTTGGAGACTTTGGTGGCATCTTTGGCCGCAGCATCCTCTTGAGACTACGGAGGAAACAAATCGAGGGAACGTACATTTACACCACCTCATAGAGACACTTTTCACTCCATTTCTCCCATGCTCTACGACCCCCTCTCATTATCAGTTTTGTACGCAGTTTTGTGGCTGTTTCCCTCCTCCATCATCAGTAGGACAGCTGAGTCTTGCACATGATGATGGAAGGAGGAGACCATGGAGCAGAGCGTGAGCGCCTGCTCTGTTTGCAGCTGCAGTGCACTGACGGAGCTCCTCAGCCCTGACAGGCAAAGGTTGGATTTGGGTCACTGTGGCTCGCTCCGCTCAGCTCTTCATATTTCTCCTCTCCGTGGGGGTGAATATGGGAGACAGGGTGAACGATCGGGGTAGAATTTCAAAACCATCAAACACATCGAGCGGTGCTTCAGAGAGAGGTGGACAAGTTAGAAACTGACAAAAAAGAAAGCTTTTTAATTTTTTTTTTTTTTTTTTTTTTTGAAGGAATGTCCTTTGCTTTACAACCTCCATGCCAAATGACATTGCACTGATTCACTGACAGGTACTGGTTATATATGTGTTGTATACATCTCAAGGATTTCATAAATAAAATGCAGCAAAGTGGCAATGCTCAAGCGTTTATAAGTCTTCAGAATCTAATTTACAGAATGAAAAATGTGTTGACTTTCTTCTCACAATATATTTTTTATATCTATATTCCAGAATGATTTATATTGGTAGCTTAATGCTTCAAGTGAAAGATACATTTGAACACAGGAATATTTCATAGCATCAAATCGCATTTTCTTATGCTATTAAATATTGTCAGCAATTGCTTAGCACCGCAAATTTACCAACTGCAATATCATCTTATCATCGCCCACGGATCGTGATATTATAGGCTACTGGGAGCTCTCCGGTGATTTTAATGGAGGCATCTGGCTCACCTGCAAAGAGACGAGCTCCCCCCCGAAATAACAGAATGTAAACATCGATTCTTTTTGCGCAGCTATTGCCTAATAACGCTCAATCAGGCTCAGCCTGAATTTTGATCACCACACACGCCGCACGTTTCATGTTAGATGACCTACTAAAGCCCATTTTTTCTTGGACTGCAGGTAGTTGAGCGGAGCATACAGGAGGAGAGCGTAGGCTACCCGTGCAAAAGGAGCAAAAAAAAAAAAAAAAAAAAAATGTTGGTTTTAGCCTGCAGGTTGGCGATCGCATCATTTGCATGTGAGCGACCTCCGCCCCTAGAGGCCCCCCATTCTCTGTCCTCAAAGGCGAAATCTGCGCAGACAATGGCAGTTTTAGATGGTAGAAAAGCCAGTTTCCATCTATGCACTGACACAATGCACTAGAGCCCGTCGTGCAAGGCTGTTTGGATAGTGTCACGGCCCCTTTTAACACGGCGGCAATTGTCTCTGATCCTCTCTTTATTTCTTTCTCTCTGTATCTGGATGTGGGTTTGTTCCATCGGTTCGGCGGTTACCATTCATCATCGTACACTGGAATAGGGGAGGGAGGTGGTGATCGTTGTTTTTTTTTTTTTTTTTTTATGGGGTGTTAGATTACACATTCTTCTAAATCGATAAATCATAAGCACAAACGCGTGAAATGCGCACAGAAGAATAATCATCACGCATGTCTCCTACGGGATTTACGCATCCATCCATCCGGTGGGTCCGGGTGACATTCGCCAGTGCGCACCGTGGATAGGGAAATGGCAAATAAAACGACCACCAGAACGGCCATTGAAAGGAATACACGGGGCTTAATCGTGATAAAATATGTTTTAGGTGAAATGCGTCCTGTAAAAGCAACGACGTGTTGAGTCCCCGAGGCAGATTTACACCTGAAAGATCGCGGACTAAACAACGCTTCCAAAAACTTTGGCATCACCTCACCTGCCTCGACGTCGCCACAAAATCGCGCACCACTATTTTGTTAAACACAAGAGACTGAAACTAAATTCTAAGTGAGCCGCAATGGAGAAGCGACACTCACCTTTCTCTTAGGCATGGCTGCTTGTCAACAACTCTCCACCCAGGCAAAAGATAAGGTCAACCCCGAAGGTCCAAGAGAGGTGAATTTGAACTACCTCGAAATAGAGGATCAATATCTAAGCACCTTCACTAATATGTTAATTATATGCACTCCCCAAAACTCTGTACCTTCCTCAGCCATTGGGTGTAACGGTCAAAGTCTTTTCCAGTAGTGACTCCCGATTGGTTGATTCCCTCTCTATGTAAATGAGAAGGTTGCGATCAGTGGTCAAAGTCAAAGACAGAGCTTCTGTGATTGGCTACGCGCTCTTTGTGCGCAGATTCTCTCAGACATTATGGCTGAGAGGGAAAAGCAGGAGCAGGCCAATGAAAGTGAGAGCGACTCTCGGTGGATCTGGGTAGTGTAGGATCCAGACGAGAGAGAATGCTCCAAATAAAACACAAAGGGCCAGAAGAACGGCCACAATGTCGGCTATTGACGAGCTGAAAAAAATTCTGATTGGCATAAAATATTGTGGAGTCTCCTCTACGACAAATACCTAGAGTTATCCTTTACATTTTAGCAGAATGCCATGAAAATGTCACAGCTAAGCTGATCCCAGAGTGTATGTAGGACTATGGCAAGTGACACCACAGACGATTAAAAAATACAGTCTATGAAAAAGTCAGACACATTCGACATATTAGTGCCTTTTGCAAAATTAAAGGGATATTCTGGTGATTTTTCCCCCCCTTTATGTGGAAGAGACATTTATTGTGACCCCATTCTGTGTATTTAGTGGGGACAGATGCTTCCAGATCATAACATTTAGAAATCTAACATTTTATTTTTGATTTGGTGTAATAATACACACCATTAGCCTGTACAAAGCAGAGCAAATAATAGTGGAAGAGTGAAACATAAAATCAGATTATCGAACAAGTGCACAGGAATCAAGGTCTTGCTCTTGTAACCTGCCATTCACAAAAAACCCAGGATGATAAATATGTAATAACAGCTAGCCAGCTTGATAAAAGGTATAATAGCCCTCTCTTAAACATATCATGTGCAGGATTGCCTTTTTTCACGCCTCTAAAATGGCTCCACATAAACTTTCAAACTGTGTTGTAATGGCATAAATTTGCAAACCACTTGGAAGACCCCAAAAGTCCTCACGATCACAAAATGGGCCCAAATCATCATGCATTTTTGGCACATATTGCTCATTTATGTGACAAAATAAAAAAAAAAAATGGCTTTGTCATTATGACCAAATAGGTTGTAATTTTGAAACCACATCTAGATGATCGTCCTCAAATATGTCACCTACTTTCTCAAGCCAAGTTGAAAACTCAGTAGATGTCACTGATAATGTAGAGCAAGAAGCCAAGAAAGTTGTCAGGCATCACTGGCTTGAATGGGACTCACTGTTTCATGATCAAAAATCCTGTTGGTCAAGTTTTGTTACTCCCTGGTGCATGAATTTGGCTCATGTAACTACCAGGAAAGCCCTAGGAATCTTAAGATTGGCATCTAAAGAGGTGGGAAGGATATTTTGTGGACTTGGACAGTCTGCCTGTCTGCATCTTTTCACTGTCTGTTGTCGATAGCATATACATGGCTAAATAAGTCTTCTTTGCGTGAGTGGTCCATGGTTGGTATGACTTCATTCTGTGTGTGTTTGTGTGTGTGTGTGTGTGTGTGTGTGTCTGTGACTGTCTGTTACTGAAGTCCCGTCTTCCAGTGATTTTACCAGGCAGTGGACAGCGCTGCCTGCACTACCCATCTTCCATTTTTCTGCCACATCATTTTGTTCTTGTTTGATTTTCTTTTTTATCTCATTATAATTGCCCAGGTTACTGTCCATTTTATTCTTTTGGTGATGACAATGTTTTAGGAATACTGATGTGGAATCTCAAGGTTTCTTCTGTTTTTTTTCCCAATGATGTTTTCTTGGGATTTTCCTTTCTTGTCTTCTCTGAGGGTTCAAGGTTGGCATAGTGGAGGGTAGGCCACTTAGGGCTTCTTTGTGCTTTGTCTCATTATATTTTATTTTGTTTATTCATTGTCTTCAGTCATTTTTTGTGATTCATGATTGATTAGGCATGTTTGTTCTTTCTTAAGTCCTTTGAGGCTTGCTTTTGTGAAGAAGGGCCATATAAATCGACTTAGCTTGACTTGATGACAGTGGGTTGTCATGTCCTGTGCAATCCAGTATTAGACATAAATGTCAAATGCCCTACAGAAATCATATCCTGATGTCAAGGTCCTCAGCATCAGTTGTAACCAGATTGTTTTATTTGTACACATAGCTCAACAAAAGGATAAAGTAAAAAGAAATGCATATTCCCCATAACAAACAATGAAAACACTGTCTACAGACATATCATTAACTAGTATGGTGTTATTCTTAGACATGTAGATGTTCTGAAATATCCAATATGACTGAAATACATGTAGCCAATTAATAATGAATCTAATATGCTGTTCTGGCTCAACAAAAGATGGAAGACCAAAAGATCGGTAAAGAACTGGGCCTATCAAACCAAACAGAATTGGGGGTCAAGGTCACCTTCATGTAACAATCAGTATGGGCAATATGGACAAAATGAAATATCACAATAACGCTGACCAAATACCTCAATATCGATATTGTGACGATATGACTGCTGGTGCTTTCATAAGCTATTTACACACAACAGATTTTTGATAAACAATCAATCAAACAATCATAATGTGGCTATGATGATCAAGCAGTTAGAGAGAAATAATAAACCAGTTAGAGCAAACTAATAAGCTAAGAAAATTTCATTCCTTTACTGCAATGCAGACGTTAAAACCAGGAAAAGACAACACTTGACACTTGATCATGATATTATAATAATTAAAATCCCAGATAATATCAAGTTGCATATCACGATATTGATGAGATATTGATATATTGTCCAGCCCTGCCAACCAGTAAACTGAAGTGGCTTGGGACAAAATTTCAGTAATCAAAGAGTTATATTTTCATAATAGCATGCACAATAGGTTAAGAATGAAACAGAACATTTTGTGTGGAAAAAAAGTGAGTATCTACTCAGTAAGGCTTGAAGAGTCCATCAATTTTTCAACAATGAGCATCTAGAAGCTCTTTAACACAGAGGCCATCACCATATTCTACAATGACCATCTTAAATTTACAGTGTGTACGTCACAATGCATATAACACCTTTCTATACAGTAAAGAGAGAGAGAGAGGGAGAGAGAGAGAGAGAGAAAGCTACAGATCTCACAACAGACAGAGCTTTCCTGCCCAAACAAACAAACAAAACAAAACAAAAAAAAAAACCTCTCCTGTCTACATGGGTGTAAATGCACAACAGTTTTAGAGGTCAACCCAGAACACACAGGAGCAGGTAGCCTGATAGCTGCTCCATAGTCAGTTCCCACATAGATTCCCATTGTCAGCGAAATGGAAAGGAAAAAACACACAATGAGAAACACACATAACAACACATAGAGTGAGGTCACAAAGTGTGTGTCTGTTGCTGAAATCTGTTATTTTTCATAATTTACCAAATATGAATGATATTTTCATATTGAGTTACTTAGTGTCCAAGAGCATATTATTAACTGATACATGTATATTTTTAGACATCCATGAGTATGAAACCTTGAGTGTTGAAACTTCTGTAGCCTGTCAAGGACCTGAGGTATGTGGTAACATCGGATTCCCTAGAAATTTAAATGACATTTGATGTCCAGCAAATAAAGTTTACTGTTTTGCTCATAATGAATGTCAAACAATGTTTTACAAGTAAATATAGGAGGAATAAAATAATTCACCCTAATGATGAATTTAAATGCATTGAGAGCTTAAGTATTTTATGACAACTTTGTCTCACTTATTTTGCAGGTCTCGGGACAAATCACAGGTCTGCTTGTGGGGCTTAGCATGGCAAACTTAAGGTACACTGTGATTAAGGTACACTGTGACCATATCAAGTTTTAAACAGTCTTGATTCTCAGCAGATACTAAAAATACATTTGTTTTTGAATTATTATAGTGAAGGAATATCATATGTTGGTTGGGAAGTACTATTTGGCAAAAAATGCATTAGTTTTTAAAACATAATGAAACAAAAACAATCTTCATAGTTAACTCAGGGTTTTGGACCTTATGGTTGAGACATGTGCACATACTTACGTATACACTCACATGAAAAAATAGCAAACAATAGATTGCTTCTCAGAAAACAAGGAACAGAGGTCTGCTTTTTCATCAAAAAGCTGTAGCCCCAGACAGAAATGGTCTAATTCTTTTTTCTTTTTTTTTTTTTTTTAATCTTTGCCAGGCGACAGTCTGGAGGTGAACATGCGTTTGGTCCTGTGTGTGTGCGTGTCTGTCCGCAGCTAATCTCACATATTACCAGGCCTATCAGCCTGAACCTTTTTGTGCACACATATAATTGTCTGATCAAGGACCTCTAGTGGTTGTGGTGATTCAAAACCTTTTGAAAACTCAGCTTCACCTAAGTCCACGCACCAAAGAAGAGGAGTTACACAGGCAGGGGCCCAATATTTTCCCTTCTCTGGTGGTCGGACTCAGAAAAAAAATTAAAGGTTAACACTGGGAAAGGGGAAACATGCGGGCAGTGCCTCTGTATTTTTTCTTCTCCCATTAGGTGAAAAAGAGGGTGGTTTGTTGAATGTACTCTTCTAGTTTTCTGACAGTGCTTTGGTTGGTAAAACGCTGTCACATGGCGAGAATACCTGCATGTTTTACTGAGTCCAGATATGGATTCTAAACACACAATTGACTCAACTTGGGTCCTGGTTTTAGAGAGCTGAAGTATCCCTGTCTCAGAGAAATGTCTGAGTGATGGTGCTCTCTGTTATTAGATTGTGAGAGTCACAGCTGTGACAGAACCAAACATATTTAGAATTCCACCCTTCTTCCTGGTGTAAATGATGTCACATGCAATGACGCTTTAAATGAAGTTTTATAACCATGTTTGTGAACAAAGACCACGCCTTGAATATCCCTTCATACTCAACCCTTACCCCCATCACCCCATCGCTCTATACCTTCATCCCTCATCCTTCCCCCTGAACCCTCAATATATCGTCTCAGTTATCCATCATACAATAAACTATTTCAAATTAGTATCCTGTTGGTGTGGTCTTTTGTTAGTGAAGGAGTGTTTTGACTGGTCAAGAGTATGCATACTGAATCAGGTGGCCTACAGCTTGTCAGAGAACAGCCAGTGAGTTGCCTGCCAAACTAGCCTCTGGGTCAAAAGTTCCAACACTGGATATAGCTCACCCAAAGATAATAAATAAATTAATAATGCATACACATTGTTAAACAATGAATGGCACAACGGTAGGGAAGGTCGAGCTTTCACTCCTTCAAGCTTTGGACCATGTAACCATCACATAACAACAAACAAACAAAACAAACAAATAAATGAAGCTCCCTTTTGGAAACCAGTATGAAATCTTTCCTGACTGAGTAGAGGAACAATCCTCCTGATGCCTTATTTAAATGTTGTTAAAACATATTAACAGAAGTTATAGCATATTTCATAGTTTATCCTTTATTTGAAAGAAAGGGGGTCATTTTGCCCTCAAAAAACTGTCACATATAGTTTCATGAATAAATTAAGAGATGGCAAACATGCAACGAGATATTGAATATCATCCACACCATAGGGTCTTTGAACAATCCAAAGAATCACTGGGTATCCATAAAGGCAAAGGCGGCATCAGTAATGGCATCAATATGAATATCTCCTCAGACAGATGAAGCACCTTGTCCATAAGTTGGAGACGGTCCCACTAGCAATATTACTGACATATTATCTTGATTGCTCAGTGACTGGGGCAAAGACTCACTTCTGGATACTGTTAGACTGGACTTGACTGACACCTTGTGGCCTTTTTGTTGCCGCTGCAACAAAAAAAAAAAAAAAATGTCTGTCACACGGCTCCTGCATTGTTCTAGGTGTCTGTCATGAGGTATTTAGCAGATTTAACGGGACGGTGTGAGACCCGTTATGTCTCTGATCCCAACCCTGAAGTCATGTGCAAATAGACATGAAGCCTGTTGGACATTCCCTGGGGCCAAGTGCACGCTCAAACACACTCCGTCTGTCTGCACGCCCATATTTGTCTTCACTGTGTTTTTCTCCCGGCCTCCCTGGAAATAAACTGTTGACGGCGAGTGAAATGAAGCTAAACAGGCTGACTGGCACAAAGATTTCTATTTATAAGACTCGACTGGACCCCCCTCCTCCAACCCCCCCGCCCCCTCCCCCCACTTGCTCATCCTACATTACGTCATTGGGACCTGCGTGCACTTGTCGATCGCAGGGAGCTCCTGGACTCACCGTCTACGAGTAAAGCATGCACCGGGAAGAAATATTCAACAAGCCTTCGCATTTGCATGACCTAAATTGGGTTTATATTTGTAAATAAGCCGACGGGGATATTTTAAAACGGAAATAAATAAAAGAAAAGAATACAGTATAGGCGGGACTTCCTTCTTGCGCTGCGAGTCCGGCTGTTTATCTTGGTGTGCGGAGCAAGGCAGGGACCGTGCTGAATCAGATAACAAGGTAAGCGCTCTTGTTGACAGTTATGGTGCCTTGGACTAATATGTGCATCGAAATGCAGCTGTCCGTCTCGGGGCCTCTGCCGTGTAGCTTCAGCTAACACACTTCCTTTTGCAGTCGACACGGTCCCCAGTATCTGTGGTGCTCTTATTGTCGAAAGGCAGAGCTTAGCTTAGCATGGCTTGCTACATTGTAACCACTTCAGCCCCATACAGTGACAAATGAAGCCGCGTATCTGCAGCGGAGTGCTGAAATGCAGAACCCGGTTCCAGCTCCAGTAAGGTTAACTGGCTTTTGGAAAGCTCCGTTTCACTGTTAGTTAGTTAGCATTCGCCATGTCTTCAGTCTATCAAATTTGCCGTGACATCATTACCCTCCTGACCTGTCATATTTGCAATGCACGTGCATTTATATACCAGTTAAGTGGTGTGTTTAGGGTGCTATGTGCAGCCCAACTCCTCTGGATTCATGTGTCACTCTTGGTCAGCCAGTGTCTATGCTGATATATGTGTGGAGGCATATTAACCCTATGAGTGGGGTCAATGGCTCAACCTAGCTCACCAAGTCCTCCCTGTGCTGTTTTTGTTTTTTGTGACAGCTGCCTTGGTCACCCCAGACGACACTATGCTTGGCTGCACACTGAGAGGAGGCTCCTGTCCCCTGGTCT
Source organism: Myripristis murdjan (assembly GCF_902150065.1). NCBI lineage: Eukaryota > Metazoa > Chordata > Actinopteri > Holocentriformes > Holocentridae > Myripristis > Myripristis murdjan. Next base: position 22,879,820 of record NC_044003.1, read on the forward strand.
GCCTGTGGGCCCTGCTCCTGCCTCTGGTCTCCCTCCATAGCTTGAACCAGCATGGACACAGGGGCCGCGATGTCAGAGACCACCCCAAGTTGCTGCTCGTGTCTTTCGATGGCTTCCGCTGGGATTACGTCGACCGAGTCCCGACTCCTAACTTCCATGCCCTGATGGATGAGGGGGTGAGGGTGGAGAAGGTGGAGAACACATACATTACCAAGACCTTCCCCAACCACTACAGTTTGGTGACGGGGCTGTACGCTGAGACACATGGGATTGTGGCCAATGAAATGTATGACCCTGTTCTGAACCGGTCTTTTTCCATGGAGACGGACAGTATTTATGATCCGCGGTGGTGGGATGAGGCAGTACCTCTCTGGGTGACCAATCAGAGAGCAGGACAGAGGAGCGGTGCAGCAATGTGGCCAGGGTCTGATGTGGAGATCAACGGGACATACCCCACTAGGTATCTTCCATACAATGCCTCAGTCCCATTTGAAACCCGGGTGGAGCAGATTATTGAGTGGTTCTCTGCGCCCGATGAAGAAGCGGTGGATTTTGGAGTTCTGTACTGGGAGGAGCCGGATGAGAGTGGCCACAACCTGGGACCTGAGAGTTCCCTCATGGATGTAGTCATCGTCAACATTGACGAGAAGCTCGGCTTCCTCAGGAACGAGCTGAGGAAGGCAGGGCTGTATGAGAAAGTGAACCTCATCGTCACCAGTGACCACGGGATGACGCAGCTGTCCCCTGATAAGATTATAGAGTTGGATGTGTATGTGAGCCGAGATCTGTACACATGGGTGGATAAGAGTCCAGTGGTTGGAATACTTCCCAAAGAAGGTATCAGCTTTGGCCATCTTTCACATGCAAAGTTGTCAATAAATGTGGTTAATGTTTAATGTTGCAGCACCTTCATATCCATAATTATGATGTAATTAGATGATAAAGAAACTATGGCTAAACACACAAGCCCTATTTCTTTGTTATTGTTTAATGTTTAGCGTACATCAGTCTGGTCATTCAGTATATCTGAAGTCAGGTAACTGATTTTCTATAATTTTAAGAGTCTGCAGTTGTTGTTGCTGCCAAAGTGCTGAATTTCTTGGTATGTTTACAAGTCAACCTTGAATATCTGTAGCTGAGCATTTGTTAACATTGGCTGGCGCCTCTTTTGCAGGGCATTTTGAGGACGTATATAGTAAGTTGGCGGATGCAAACCCTCACATGATGGTTTACAAGAAGGTGGAAGTTCCCGAGCATCTCCATTACAAGCACAATATCCGGATCATGCCCATTATCATTGAGGCTCAAGAAGGCTGGACTGTCATGCAGAACAGGACGGGACGCTTCATGTGTATGTAGCAAACTATTAATCGTATAAATGTGTTGAGACAGCACTCCAGTTTCTGGCTGCACGCATCAAACAGGAGTTTTCAGTTTGCAAAGAGTAGTTTATATCATCAGCTCTCCTGTAGTCTATTTATAGCTTTGGGCGAGATTAAAATGCATTTCATGTCAGTATGAACCTAAGAAAAGCTCACGTTAAATCGGCTGTAGTTAAGTCACAAAAAAAAAAAAAAAAAAAGCTTATTCCCTAGAATTTGTCGTCGAAGTAGGAAATGGGGCCAAGGCAGGTGAGGTTTCTTCCTGTAATATCAAAAGCAGTTACTGCTCTATCTCCAGTTCTCTTTCAGTACAATGTGAAATACTTGCTTTTGATTTGTATGGCATGATACCAGGACACATTTCAAAAGTTGCTCATATAGTAGTTTGATTTGTGAGAGAGCAACAAGGCTAGATGATGATTTTCAGTCATTTGTAGGGCTGGGCAATATAGACAAAGTCACATTATTCTTCTCAGAATATCTCAATATTAATATTATGACAGTATTGTAAGGATGGCTGTGGGTGCTTTCAATAAGATATTAACACACTAGACATTTTTGATGAACATTCATTAGTAATGTAGATGTTGCCAAGCAGGTCAATAAATTAATCAGCTACAACAGTCCTTTACTCCAAAGGCAGTTTTATAAGATGAGTAATTATTTATGTCATATCACAGTGTTACAATATCCAAGATCCCAGTTGATATCTAGATTTGTATCATGATACTGATATAATGTCGATGTCTTAGTCATTTGTAGCAGTGGTAATAACTGTCGAGCACTGGAGTCCCTCTATCTATTGTTGATTAAGAATGAAAGAATAATAGATATCAAACTATTGTGCAGCTTCATAGAATTAACCAGTGCATTGTCTTTTTTCTGTAGTGGGAAACCACGGCTATAACAACAGTTTGCCCAGCATGCACCCTGTGTTCGTGGCCCGCGGCCCAGCCTTTCGCCAGGACTACGTCAAGACCTCCATGCGCTCTGTTGACCTTTACCCTCTCATGTGCCACATCTTGTCCCTTCGCCCTTTACCGAACAACGGCTCCCTCGCTAATGTGCGGGACCTGCTGTCCCCGGAGCCCACTACCCCCACACCCAGCGTCCCAGCCAGGGTGCCCAGTTATTCCTATGCCCCCGCCGTGGGGTCTCTGCTCGGTGTGGTGATGGTGCTGGGCTTTCTAGTGGTGTACATAAGACAAGTGACTCTCAAACAGCTGCCGTCGCTACCTCTCAGAAGCAGGGAGATGTCCCAGCCCCTACTGCAAGAAGACCTGCACCTGTAGGTGAGGAAAAAGAAAGAATGAATAGCGAAAAAAAAAGAAGAAGAGGAGGTATTACTCCCTAAGCTGGTCTGCTTTGTCCAGAAGCATCCCCAAACCCTTCCCTTACCCTGCCCAGTGCCACCACCCTGGTCATTTTGCGATTTGGAGATCGGAGAGAAAAGTCTTCTGACAGTGGCTATGTCTCCATGTAATTTTCTTTAGGGGAACATCTGCATTTAACACCGGCTTGCTCGACTTGCGGATAAGGGAACGGTGTCCGGGGTTTGCTTCTGGTGCAGGCTTAATCAAGATTCTAAACCTTTACATGAGCTTTGTAGTGGCTTTGCTTTGATTGTGTTTTTTACCCAGTTTCATCTCGTCATTTTCATCATCACAGCATTAGTTAAAGTTCCAAGCAGAGAGTGGAATTTTGCCCGGTGATAACTGGAAAATATGAATGTGGGTGGGCAAAAAAAAAAAAAAAGAAAAAGAAAAAGAAAAAAAAAGCACGGCTAAGATGGTATTAATAGAGTAGCTGCGACCGGATAAAGTGTATTTGACATTTTCAAATCTATGCAAACCGGATTTGTCATGTCACATAGTAAAAATGAAGTAGGATTTGTCGTGTTCTTGCCACTATGTTTTCTGAGCACTGAATCAGGAGTTGCACTGAATTATGAATCTGAAAAAAAAAAAAAAAAAAAAAAAAAACTACAGCCAGTATTCAAAGCACGCTAGTGTCAGGAAGCTTTTCAGTGGCTCGCTTGAGACAATAATCTTACTCTCAAATGGTACTACTAAGCAGATATTCCACTTAAAATGTGAGACTCACTCAATGTGCCATGCTGCTACTCTCGTGTAGGTCATTCCACCTGCCCACCACAATACTACCTTGCTCTTCAGTAGTCAACTACCATTTGCCTTTTAACTTCATGGAGAAAATCTCTCTAAGGTGTGCAATCGTATGTGTGTCAGTTAGTCTATTTATTGTTTTGTAGTTTTTTGTGTTGGGAAGGGCATTTTTCTGTATAGATGACTGTGTATTGCCCTCCCGGTCATAAGTTACCTGTCATAACCATGGCCATTTGTTGGTGAAATGTGAAGTGCAATTGCTGTTGGTCAGTATTTTGTCTTAGGGAATATAAGGGTTTCTTTGTTGCTTGGTGGAGAAGACAATTTCAGCATGACTTGTAAGAACTGTTCCCCTGATTTGCACTAAAGGATAGAAATGAAACAGAAAGAAGGGGCAGTAGTTGGATGCTTTTTAGGTCATGTATCATTTGCACTCCTTGTTCGTAGATGCTATTTGAAACAATAAAAAGTTAGGTGCCTCTTGCCAAAAAGCTTTTTAATTAGCATAATCATAAAAAAGTCAAGTAGAATCCAATCCTGTCAGTCTTAATTATTCTAATATTTTTTAAAGCTCTTTTAAGAACAATTGGTTTGAATTTTGTCCTTAGGCTTTTAGATGCATTAACTAATACGGTTTACCTGTGCCCAAAAAAATGACAGACATCACTGTGATATACTTTTTACAAAATTTAAATGAATAAATTGAGAGCATTTATATGAAAATTGCTAATTTTCTGAGAATTGTCTTATGTTTTATGAAAGAAAAGTGTTGTCTGCTAATTTCCCCCTGATTTATTGACAGAGAAATGAAATATATCCACAGTATATTTAGATAATTCATTTGAAACTCATTGAAAAATAGCTGTTAGATCTGGTTTATCTCAGTTGATTGTTACATTGGACTTGGAATATGGAGACTATGATTTACAAATTATCTTTGCCATGTTAATGCAATTAATCAGTCTGTTCTCAAATAAAAGGGACTTATGTGAGACTAAGGAGACTTCGTGTTTTTATTGGTATTTTGTGTCAGACATTTTCTATTTGTTGGTGACATTCATGTCTGCTCATGCCACAGAGAGATACACAAAAGGTTGACTAAAAAAAAAAAAAAAAAGTCACATTAGAGGTAGATGCCTCAAGTAAGCCTAAATACCGAACCTTTGTGTCCTTATATGCTCTTTGCTCCATACTCTGCATGGAAAAATACATTTAACATGATTCAAAATATGTACAGACATTTAAAAATATCCCAAAAACTGTATTTCTGTGTATAGATTACTTTTAAATATAGAGTATTTAGTATGGCGAAAATGTTTGGACAGCTTATACCTGTTTTTAGCCAAAACATATATGCCTTAGTTTAGCAAGAATATAAAAAACACACTTGGTTTACGTAAAAAATACATTATTGTATATTTGGAAATGTATGTGAACTCCCATTATGGAAGGTATGTTACCTGTCTGCGGCACTTTAAAGCTAAAAGACGTGTCCTTCAAGGCACAGGCAGTGGCTTTTGCATAAATCACCTGTTAACTTGCAGGATCAAAGGTCTTTCATGAGTTATTGCTGGAATTTGCCCAGGCGCTCAGCCAGCCAGTCAGTCAGTCAAACAGTGGCAGGCAGGCTTGTGTGTCACCGCTTCAGCACTCCTCCGACTTATCCCAGGTCTGCCACTGCGCTTGGACAAAACCAAGAAACCATGGACAACATCTATGAGAAAATAGATGAGGGGAATGTGTACGAGAAGCCTGACAGCCCCGTACAGGAGCCTAAATATGAGAACCAGGGAGCCATTTACGAGAACTCAGATGAGGTGCAGGTCCACGCCTCACGGGATTACATGGACACCAGCAATGAGGATCAGGGCAAACGCAGCAACTCGTCTTCATCGTCCAGCGACAGCGAAGAGGAAAAAGCCGAGACGAAGGTGGAAGAGCCACAGCCGGAGGTTCAGGCTGAGGCGGAGGAGCCTCACAGGGAGATGAATGGCTCCCGGCGGTCCTCGGCCTCCTCGGCACCGTCCTCCCCTGGAGACCCGTGCGACGACCCACCCATCCAGCTGGATGAGGATAACGCCGAGGACGGGATGCTCATGGCATACGCTCATACAGAAAAGGCCTCTGAGCCCGAGGAGGCTGTTGACTACAGCCTCAAAACCCTTGAGAATGTCAGTCTGGATGAGAGCAGTGCTGCACCAGCAGATCCCAACCAGCCTGACATCGCTCTCTTTGTCAAGGTAAGGAAAATAGCCTCTATGAAAGATCAGTAAGAAAACAAAGTCAAGATAGTCTTAGATGCCAACAAGGTGAAATGAATCAGGACAATAACAGCTAGGATGACAAAATTTGTCTCAATCTTAATGTTGCCCTTTGCAGAGAATGAAACACAAGTTCATGCAGCATCTCATTATGGCTTCACCTCTGTACAACCTCAGCAACACATCCGATTTGCTGAAAGGCAACTTCAGGCACTTGGTGTACATCCTTTGATATGCTGAGTGGAAAGTTTTCAGTCTTGATGCTTCCTCTGTCAAATCTCTCAGCCTCTTTGCCTCTTTATTGTTTGTTAAAAGCCAGGGATCCTGTGTTCTAGAGGAGCATAACACTACCACCGGAGGAGAGAAGGGTTTCGTTCCCACTGGGTTCACCCATACTGAAAATGTGTGCAGTCCTGGTGGTGAAATGCACCCCTGGATAAAAGCACCAACCAAATAACATGCATTTAGGAACGAGGCACATTTTCTTTCAACTGTTGCCTTGAAAATCAAGGTGATATCTGTTTTCTCCTCATTATCCCCCTTTCAACTCCAAGCGAGTGAGGATGAATTTATGCTTAGCGATGGCTGTAAAATTGTTTTGTTTTTTTTTTAAATTCAAGGCTGATAACATTTCCACTTTTGCATATTAAACAGAATAAACACTATTCTTTTAATGGAGAACAGATGAATGGCTGTGTCATGCAATATCTGAGCAGCGCCATGATGATTCATTCACCCTGCTGCCACATTAATCTGTGACTCGAGGCGTTATTAGCAGTCTGAGACAAACATAATTGGGATACAGTCAATACATCACACTCAGAGGTCATACAATTTATTTATTCATTTAGATATATATTATGGCAGCAACATGCAAGAGTCTAAGTGCTATCGAGAACAGTTGGGTTTGAATGACATGACATTTACTAGATATTTTTTTTTATGTAAATGAAACTGAGCCAAGGCATGGCCACAGACAAATCCAGATAAAGTATTGATTTCAGAAATAAGGGTCAGAGCTAAACACTGATCTCTCTTTTGTCTTTGACTTCAATACAGAGGCAGCCCGATGTAATGATTAACTCGTTTACTGTAGGGCCATAGAAACCAGGAGTGAACTCCATGCCTGAGCAAATCCAATTGTGTGTGTTTTGCTGCCTTTCTGATAGAGCTGGTCCGTAATGTGTACTATCAGTACATGCAGGGGTCACTTTGCTGATTGGGCATCAGGGACTGAGAGTCAGTGGGATGGATTCAAGGAGTTCTGTATCAGCTTACCAAAGACTTTGTTATATCGAATAACAGCCTGCTAAATCATACCAAATGTTTGAACTGCCATGTGTGCATTTGTACTGCACTGGAAAGGGACATTGCCAAATAAAAAATATATACGTGCATGCAATCAACAAAGATCCTCAGTGTATAAGCAAAATAATTACAGCAATCTAATTTGGCATTGATCTGGAGGATGCTTTCTTAAAATGACGAATGCTCTGTTAAATTCCCTGCTTTGTCTGTGGCAGGAGGCACAACCAAGAATATTAGAGAAGAATATCAGAAAAGATTCAGTTCATAAGTATGGCATAATCAAAAGCACAGGACACAAAAGATCTGCTTTTATAATTCTCACCAAGTAAAAATTAGTAAAACAAAAAAGGACTTAATGAAGATGCTATCCTGTATTTTATAAATTCACACAGAACAGAATATAGCTGTTCTTTTCCAGCTGGTTTTGCTTATTTTCTTGATGATAAGAATATAAATGAGAGGGGATATGACAGGGATAAGCCTGGAAACCTCAGCATGTAGCACACATTTTATAATAGGACAGGCCAGATTTCTGGATAAGAAACCTTAACACAGAGAGATATGTTATCTGGTTGATGCCACATCATATTACAGTTATGATAAACATGGGGTTTATTATAGCAGTGACTAAATACTTGCCCCCTTGTCCACATACCAAGCCACCCTCTATCTGGCCTTCCTATCGGAGTGAATCCAGCCCGTGGGTGGGGTGGATTTCCCAACAGTTTTATGCTCACCAATTGCCATAAACGAAACTGCACTGCACTATAAAAATAAGGAGGAAATGCTTTGGGAGATGCATCCATTCATGCTAAAAGCTGGCATGGCACTTCCCCTGCTCCTTGTAATGACACGGGCAGCTGGCATGCAGAATAAGCTTCCCTTGTTATTGCCTTCCACAAATATCACAAAGGAGCATTTTTCTCCGAGGTCAAACCAGATATTAAAGAGATAACAAAGAAAATTCATTTCGACAGAGCACTATGTACAAGATGCAGCAGGCGCCGTCCTACTTGGCATGGTAACATAATATATATTTATATGGTGCATTACATTAGAGGCAACGAGTGATTATCAGAGACGGAAAAACAGTGGCAGAGAACATCAGCTTCCTTGGCTTCATGCCATCCATTTATGTCTGACTTGTGTAAAGTGTCATATACCTCAGTGATGGCTGGTCTCATGGCCTTGCAGAATGTTATGACATTTCTCACAAAACAATGCAGACATTACATACCACTGCCTTTCTAACCTGACAAGACTGTTAGCTTGTCACACACAGTGTTTGTAGTTACGAGAGGTAAGGTTCAAAGACTCCCCCCTGCCTTGGCTTGGGAAAAGATAGAAAATGCCTGTTACTGTTTGATGCATGGGTGAATGATTAGCCAAACAAGTCAGTGATTTGAGCCTCCACATGTCTGAGGAGCCGAGGAAAAACCAAAAGCTATTTCCTCTTAATCTTTAATGACTTTATATTCACCTCGGATAAATTTAGCATTGTCTCCAGTCTGCAGCTGTGGGTGATGTCGAGAAACACAAAGAGAACTTTGTTAGATTGGAATCAAAACACAGAGAGATTGACTAGATGTCCCTTGTATTCATTTGAAGTTTTTTTTTTCCTGTTTATTAACAGTGCCTTTGGTAGTTGAATGACTAGCTGAATGACTTCAGATCTCGGGAGTTCAGAAGTTGAAGCACAGCTCATTATCATTTATTGTTGTTAAAATGTGGGTACTGTGAGGCCCTTGGAGACTATAACTGTGATTAAGGGTTACACAAATAAACTTGACTCTAGAGCTGCTGTGAGTGTGCATCAAAGGATAAAGTAATGCAGATTTATGAACCACTCAACTGTAAATAGTAGCAGCACACAGTGCCGTACAACATTTTTTTTTTTTTTTTTAAATCATGATAATGAATTCATTCCTCCACAAAGACCCAGTAATTAGTTTGTGTTGCATGTTGGTATGCCTGCCAGGAGAGGGGGCTCTTAAATAATTAGAATCATTTTAAATTAGCTCTAACACCCAAAGCCCTCCCCTCTGGGTATATTTCTCTTTGAGAACAACTGCCTTGGAAATTATTAGATGTTATAGATACAGTATTGTTGAATAGATTAAATTAAATATAGGTTTTGGTGTGAAACATTTTTTTTCTCTGTGAGTATTTGCTTGTGTGTGTTTCTCAGGGCTGGATAAGAACTTTCTGGCATTTCCCAGCTAAATATAATGCATAATCTCTTCAAGTGTATGCTGCTATGCTGCAGATAAAGATTGTCACAGCTAGACATGGCTCGGTTTAATTTAGTTGCCCTATATACACCCTCTCCAGAAACAAAAGCCAAGTCCTGTGTTAAAACCAAAGCCAAGTATCAATAATTCACGCAGGAATCTCCTCCAGGTCTCCTACTGGTGATCAAATGCAACCTTCCTTATCCTGCCAGAGTAAGATACGTGTAAACGTAAAACTCTATGAGGCATCATCCCACATTTTTGTGATGGTAATGGATTGCTCCAGAGCAAAGATAGCGTGTAAATTTTGATCAGCGAGGTGACTAGGGACTACAGCCTCTTCCTTGTGGAATCACACAAATAAGTTGGTGTGGGAAAATGATAAAAATAGGGGAGTGAGGTGACACATTTGGAAAGGAGAGCAGGGTGGAGGGAAAGTGATGGGGCTGATGAGAGGGGAGTGGAGGGGGAGAGGTGTTTGTGTGTGCGTGTGTGTGTGTGTGTGTGTGAGTCTGTGTGTGTGCATTCGGGGTGGTGGAAAGGGAGGGAGAGGGCTCCACCCCCTGGTATAGACTGACACCTGTTTTCCACTTTGTGTCAGTGAGAGCTCGCTCTGCTCCCCATCTGTAGCCTGGGCTAAATCAGAGCACAGGGCTCAAACCTTGACACACTCACCTGGTCCACCTGCCACCTGAAGTGATACTCCGCTTCACCTAAAGGACACGAACAAGGCTAAAAGAAAAGCTTTCAGGGACTAAAAGGTGAAGGAGAGCTATAGAATTAAAAAAAAAAAAAAAAAAACCTTCGGGCACCAAAGGCTGAGGACGTAGAACCAAGACAACTTCAAATAGGTGTGAGGGGCTTCTGCCAAGCAAGAGGACACCAACCCAGAAAGTTACTCGGGGTTTTTCCTCTTTTCTCTTTGGAGGATGTAGACCTCAGGACTGTAGATTTTTTTTTTTAAAGTGGTGTAGACTTGCCTAATCCCAAAGTAACAAGGTGACGACCAAAGCCAGGCACCATGTCTACTAACGGTCAGGACAGAGACCCTGATATTGAACTCTTTGTCAAGGTAAGATAGAGACAGCGTAATGCCTGCTTATGGTATTTTCTTATTAGTGGATACAAAAGGTCTATCAGCAGAGTTATCAGTACTGCTGTGTCTTATGGAAAGCCTGTGTAACCAAATAGTGGAGGTAGAGTTACAGCGGCACGTTCTGCTCTAAGTTGACCTGGGATTGTTGTGACATTGATACTGTAGCTTCTTATTGATGGTAGGAGGCGTGCATCAGGGCACTGTACTGGCATTATTCATCTGGTACAATGCATTTGGAAGACTGGAGCTTTTTACATCAAGGACTGTTTTATGCAGTTGGCCAAGGTGCTGTTTTTAGATGTGATATGGCAGTGCATGGTGAGATGCTTGGGAATAAATACATTTTGTAGATGAAATAATAGAAATATGGAGGTTCTCTTCGGTTTGCTTTGACCGGTCTGAACTCAAATCCTCTTTTCTTTTATATTCAATCATTCCAAATATATCCAACGTTAATTTTGCTCAGCATTGCATTGATCTGTTGAGGCTCCAGCTCATCATCTGCAGGAGAACAGACTGACAAAAGCACCGGTTTTGAAGTGCCACCTCCATACTGCGCTGTTGTTTTGTTCTTCATGCTCTTGAGCCCCCCTGAGAAATGTTAGAAGCAGATGACTATACCTGAGGCAGGTGAGGTGGAAGCAGGTGGAAAATTGCATGGGTCATGTGCTTCATGGATGCGCTGACCCAATTAGCTGCTGAGAACAGTGGATTCAGCCAATCCGCTAGCTAGCGAACCAGTTGGGTCTCAAAGGGGCTGGAAGTTCACTGACTTTCACAAACACCGTCTGCTTGCATCACCCTCAAGCCTCGCCATTTGCAACTTTCCCCTTGTGTGGTTACAGCACATGAATCTGCTAGTCCTAGTCAGCAAAATACTCTGGATGGATAGGGTGAATGTGTGATGATGAATGTCTTCTCTGTCCTTGTTTACATGTAGTTTATGCACAAACATCCACATTATGTGCTATGTTCAATATATGCTGAGTTGTTAATTGAAAACTCATTCAGTGTCACAGTGAAACAATCTCTCCAAACTGATTTGTAGCTCTGTATTAAGCCTTGAGCTGGAGATGTGGTGCCGTTTCAGAGATGCTGAAGCACTAATCTCTTATAGACAGAGGTTTCCATAGTAGCTGCAAACTGGATGTTTGGCTTTTTCTCCATGCTGCCATCTGAGATGTGACCTAAATGGACAGAGAAGCATCTTGCATGGCTGCTTCCTTTTTAATGTTCTTTTAAACTTGACACAGTTTGAATATTTTTTTAAGGGTAAATGAACCATTCTATGGACTACAGAGAGTCTTAGCTCTGTTTGTTTCACTTAAGGAGCAGGATGGCTGACATACATATTGCAAGCATGTGCCAACATGGACGCAAGCCTCATCAGACACTAAATTCATGCAAACATTCAGTCTCAAAACTCATAATTAAATCATAAGGCCTTTTGGGGAAGCAAAAGTTACATGGTTCAGTTAGGAAAGCATTAGTGTTAGGAATGCCTGTCATTTTCCAACAATGGGTGGGTGAATTTCTAAAATATTTATCAAGGTTGCTGAGGAACTTCACTGTTTTGGTCATTTCTGATGGAGTTACATTCAGAAGTTTGGAAGTTTGCAAGTAATCACCAGATCTCCCACAGTAATCCCAATGCTAATCCCAATCAAAGAGGGTAGATGCTATTTTGTTCTTGCTTATGAATATCACTGATTGACTTCTTTTGGCAAAGGTTAATGAGATGCTTTCCCTGATAGCATGCTATGATGCCGCTCTTTGATTCTAATAAATAAGGAAGGCGCATTACTCCAGCTAGACTGAACAACTTGGTACAGACAATGTGTATGTTTAATTGCCCTTAAAATCATTTGGAAGAGAAAACTTCATTAGATTGACTGCACAAAGGATTATTTATTCCAAGTCACCTTCTGAATCTTAATTATGCGATTTTCTATTTCAAAAGTTACAGCCAAACATGGCTGTAATATTAATTACTTACATTTATTATAACAAGAATGATAGACTTTTCCCGCATTTCTAATGTTTTTTGTTTGCTTGTTACTGTCATGCTTATTAATGTTTGTGGCAAGATAAATCAATGACAAAATGAAAAATAAAGCCCTTCAACTTTCTAAATGCAATTTTCCTCACAGATCTGGTAACTGGTTGTGAAGTCCGGGGTCATGTGGAGGAGTTTTGCCTCCAGTGGGTCCGCTCATCGTCAGCTCACTCAGGGGCTCCATGCACTCACTTTCCATTTGCCTACGGGCCCAGTTGTGTGTGACAGCTTTTGTCCTCCATGTTCTAGATCTTGATTGGCTATTATCAGCGGCTGTGTATTGTGTTTCCCCCCGTGCCATTGAGCCCAGCCATAACAATGCACTGATAGAAGCTTCACAGCCGTGCAGGCAGCGCGACACAACTGGGCATCAATGGCTGGCAAACATACAGTTGGCTCAGCTACTTTCAGACCGACATCTCTGTTTTCTGGTGTTTGCTAGGAGCTGTGGTCTTGTGGTTACATATATTGCAAAATGTTTAAAAAGAGAATGCGGCACCTACTCTTATGAAACAACTGCTGGCACAGCATGAAAGTACAACACACAGAATGGTGTATGTGATTTTAGCCATGTAAAGACATTTTCTCACAGAACAATAATATTTTACACTATGTAGTTATCAGAATGATAGTATAAACTTTGTCCCAGATGACAATACTTTGACAATGACAACTCATCCTTTTCCTCAAGATCTCAGTCAAACCTCTTAATACCTTGTTTTATGTTTATTAGTCACACTGTTTTAATATAATATTGACTAGTAAGGTCATATGGGATGACAGATTTCAAATAAGCTTACAGACCAGGCTGTCCCACTGAATCATCAAATAGCCTATTTATGATTTACAAACCTTTAGAACTGTTTTTCACACACTAAAATCCATCACAAATGAAGACAAAATGGACTCTTTGGTTTGTTTGTGTTCATCTACTTCATATTAGATTAATAATTAGGATTATTGTGGTGATGCCAGACACAACTCAATACTCTAACTCATCAGTTGACAAATAGACTCACACATTAGAGCATACACCCACATTAATGAGGAGCAATCTTCTTCGAGAGTACCTCTTTGCTATGCATTTGTCATCACTTTTTGCAAAACAAGCTCTCTGATTAACTTCTCCCCCTGCGTGTCCAGTGTCTATTTTGTTTGCTGTTAATGCCTTGGCACAGTGCAGTCTGGGCCTCTCACGGCACAAAAGTTATGCAGGTTAAAAAGAGACAGCTAAATTTGTCTGACTTGACGAGTGAAATCTCTGCTCAACCTGCTGGCCTCGTGGTCAGTGCACCCGTGCTGCAGCATGGAGGCCTGATGTTGCCCTGTGTCACTCTTTGACTGAAAGACTCTGAGGTCTGAGGCTGCACTCTGTGCCCCAGTGACCGGTGAACCTATTAAAGGAATCACTATGTATAATTCAGCTGGTCCACTGGCTCAGGTATCCATGTCAGTCTTCTAGTGTACACCCATGCACGCAGACATATGATCTCAGCTCATGTGCACAGGTATACCGCAGGAAGGAAAAGATTCTCTCAGCAGCGTCAGTGTTGGGAGAAAACTTTATACTCCAATGTTGGTGTCATCTTTGGGTGTGGAAATTCAAAAACAAATTGATGAAAGCCTTTTTAAAAGCATTTGGATGAAATGCATATTGCGCCCTGCTCTTAGAATATGCCCATCTCTGTATGGCATAATGTTTAAATAGCGCTATTTCTACTAGGCTGAGAGGTCTAGTTTTGGTTGTGACTCTGTACTTATGAAATTGGGCTTAATAATGGTGTGTATCTGTGTAGGTGTTTACTTTTACACAGTGCCCCCTGCCAAACCTTCCTGATGATTCCACATTTGTCGGCTACATCCCCAATGACAACCACCTGGCTTACCAACAGGAGGTAGATGGCTTTGTCAAATTAAAGCTCTTAATTTTAAATAGAAGTGAGGACAAGGATCTTATCATTGATTTTAGAAAGAAAAAGGCCGTGTTGACCCCTGTCCTGATTAAATATGAGGCCACTGAGGTGGTTTCCTCCCATAAGTGCCTCTGTGTCCTTGTGGATAATCTTTTATGAGCCCAGCCCAGGCTGTTTTTCCTTAGGAAGCTCTTTTTTTTTTTTTTTCTTTCTTTTTTTATGTCAGCAGGTCCCTCTTGCATGTGTTTATTGAAGCATTTTAGCAAATAACAAGATCAATAAACTGATCAGGAAGGCAGGCTATTACTAGAAGTGACCATGGAGCACAGAATGGATAGGAAGCTCAAAGGTGTTATGCAAAATGAGTGTCATCCATTGTACTGGTTTTATCAAACTGGAGAGCTCCTTAAGTGACAGGATTGATATGCCCAGGTGTTCTTCAGAGAGATTTAGGGAGTCCTCTGTGCCTGATGTGGTTAAGTTTTTTAATGAACATTGTCACTGACTGTCACTGTTGATGATGACAATGATGATCTGATGTTGATGACTAGGACGTACTGAGGCCGGCTGTGCTGAGGATTGTTGTAATGTTGGGCTCCATGAATATGCTGATGCTGATGTAATATATAATCACTAACCACTACTAATAGAGTCACACTGATGTTTACACTATTTATAATGGTGTTGTGCTCTCACCGTATTTTTCTACTAATGTGTATGCCTTGTCCTCAAAGTTGTCTGTCTTATATGTATGGTGGCACTTAGTTTCCCTGCTGGGGAATTAATAAAACATTTCATATTTTACCATGACCAGACTCCTGGCTGATTGACCTACCTCATCAAATAAAGGTTAAAGATAACCACAGATAAGCAGTTGTTACAGATAACAAGTGCTTATTTAATCTGTAGTGGAGAGATTGCCAGGTTGTCAGAGAGACGGCCCATGACCGGACGGTCACAGATGGGATTTTCACAACACCCACCCCTGTCAATATGGCAGCAGGATGGGAGACCGTCCTTTAACCTGAGCGTTTAGGTTCAAACTCCCAGTGGCTGTGAGCAAGACACTTAATCCCCGCTAGCTCTAGGGGTGCTGATCTGCTGCTGATCCTGTGCTCTGGCTGCACTGTGGAGGAGGACAAGCGTAGGAGCAGTGTCCAGAGTAGCTTAGAAAATGTTACACACAGTGAGCCTCTGTCTGCCTGCTTATGTGTGACCCGAGGGAATGGCAGACACAGTGGGTGACACATGCAAAATAACAAATCGTGATCTTGGAGCTGTACGCTTCCGTCCACAGAAATAGAATCGGCCACTTTCTGAAATGAAAATGACTGCCATAGCGTTTAGATGTTACAGTTGAGAAAATGAGCATGTGGCAGAGAAAGCTGGAATGTTCAATCATTTTCATACATGTAGATGGCTAAATTTTTAATCAAAATTGAGTTTCACAAATATGCATGATTTCTGAATTATCCTGTATGCATGTGTGGTATTGTTTTTTTTTTAAAAAAAGCAATAGACCTTAAAGGGTATAATGCCAGCAAATGTATTACGGCTGTGTGCTTTAAATAGTAACCAAACCAAACCAAACCAAATCCCAGATATGAGTGAAGCCTGACATCTACTGATGAAATGTAGGGTGGTGAACTGGCCACCTGATTTTTGGTGCCAGGTGATGTCACCCACTGCAGAATACAACAGGTAGTGACATCACCTGGCACCAAAAACCAGCCAATAGCAAATGGCCAATTCAGCATGCTACTTTTGACCATTAGATGTCAGGCTTTACTCAGATTTGGGTTTTGGGCTTGATCGCCCTCATAGGCAGCTGTTTTGCTCTGTTTTGGTGGGACTTTCCCCATTGAACATTTGCCATTTGCACTGTAACTTTCTCCTCATGCAGGGTGTGTAATTTAGCAACGTGATCTAATACATTCCAAAAAAACTTCAAGTTTTAAACACTCCTCCTCTCTGCCTCCTGCTCCACTGACTCTGATCACAGCGATTAACACCAGCACAGTCATGACAGATATATGACTTAAGAGATAAAATAATCTGTCTGATTATTATTCCCTAGTTCATGGTGATGGATTATGCTTAATGAATCTGCTTTTCTGTGTGTGTGTGAGAGAAGATGTGTTTGCGCTAGAGCCGTGAAACAAAAGCCAGAATGATCTGCCAGGTTGTGGGATTTAGAAGTAATACTTGTTTGACGCTTGGGCATTGGCCTCATGTCTGGGTGCTGCAGTGCTCTGACTTGTCTTCCGTCATGTCTTGTGTTTCTTCGCAGGCTGGCAGTGATGGAGAGAGCATCGGCAACTGTCCATTCTCTCAGCGCCTCTTCATGATCTTATGGCTTAAAGGGGTGGTGTTCAATGTCACCACGGTTGACCTGAAGCGGTAAGGACAAAACATTATCAACTCACACTGTTGCACACACACGAATGTCCTCACCGCTTTCTTTATTTGTTTTGCAGAAAGCCGGCTGACCTGCATAACCTTGCTCCGGGGACACACCCTCCCTTCCTGACCTTTAACGGAGAGGTCAAGACGGATATCAACAAGATCGAAGAGTTCCTGGAGGAAATGCTCTCTCCTCCAAAGTAAAGCCCTGGAACATTTTACAGCCTGCAGCACACAATATCATAACTGACTGCACACACAATGTCTAATTTATTCACTGAAGTAACTAAGGAGTCATTGTTATGACTGGATTTATTTGATTTCAGCAACAGTGTTGAAAGGCTAGGAAACATTTATATGCCAATAAAAGGGGAATATATGGCATATGGCGTCAACTCCCCCTCCAAGCTGGAACATGATAACATACTGCTCTTATGTCTTTGATCATCTTATTTTTCTTTTACTGCTATGGGCCACCGTCTTAGGCTATTTGCACTGGCTGTCATCTGAACAAATTCAGCTGATAACTAAAAAGGTTTTAATGTAGAATACAAATCAAAAGATGGATATTCTGCTGACTCCAGCTAAAGCCTTTGTGATATTTTTTTTTTTTTTTTAGCGAAAGCCAGCCAGGTTTGTCGTCATTTGTTGCTGTCACTCAAGGAGCTCTAGCCAGAGTGTTAGCCCTCACAGAGAACAACATTACATTAAATTAATCTTTATTTTACTGCCTGTAAAGTTTTTCACATTGCTAGCAGTGCTAGGTGCTGGAAAGCTTAAAGGGTGGGCAGCCAACTCGGTGTGAGTGTGTAACATGTTTTCAGTCTGAACAGAGCTCCAGCCCAGGTGTTAATCAGATCCAGATGGCTCCGTCTACGGCGCTGACTGTGTCTCCTGCCTCTGTCCCCGTCTCCTCAGGTATCCCAAACTGGCTGCCAAGCAGAGAGAGTCCAACACAGCTGGAAATGACATCTTCGCCAAGTTCTCAGCCTACATCAAGAACACCAAGCCAGACGCCAACGCTGGTGGGCTGCTCATTTAGTAGCACTTACACCCATGTATATAGACACACACAGCACACGCATATAGGCTTGAATATAGGTTACATATAGGTTGGATGAAGTAATTCTCCTGTCCATGCACAGCATATATGCCTGCACAGACATAGCAGAACAAGATTTTTAAAAAAGCAGACAAGCCATTATCATGTTCTTCCACTAGGTAGTAGCAGACTCCAGCATTTGAAGCCTGGCTCTTACAGCTCACTGTGCTGCCACCTAGTGAGTGTTTCAAATGCCAGCCAGAACAAAAACTCTTCAGTAAGCCCTCAGCTGCACATTCCCTTGCCCACACACACAGAGGGATCTGCACAGTCTGCACACTCTCAAAGCCTGGAAGCATTCAGCCACCTACCTGAACACACAGTTTTCAAGGTGTTGCTTGTATCCCACACTAACGCTGGATCCATTGTGTATGTGTGTGTGTGTGTGTGTGTGTGTGTATTGTGCATTTAGCTCTAGAGAAAGGTTTGACCAAGGCCCTGAAGAAGCTGGATGACTACCTGAGCAGCCCCTTACCAGATGAGATCGATGCAGACAGCATGGAGGAGGAGAAGGGCTCAAACCGACGCTTCCTGGATGGAGAAGAGCTCACGCTGGCAGACTGCAACCTGCTGCCGAAATTACACATCGTCAAGGTAAGGGAGGGTTTGACCGGAGTGGAACTGCAGCTGACTGCAGGTGATCAGGATGAAACTTAAAAAAGGATGAGCACCTGGTTTATATTGTCTTGCCAGTGCTGTGTCCAGTTCAAGGTGTCTAAAGGAAGAATCCTCCCTAACACAGTTGATCATCCAAAGGAAAAATAATAATAATAATAAAAAAAAAAAGAAATAAGAATGAAAATAAATAATAAATAAAGTATCATACCTTAATGCAACTTTCACCATTTATTTATTTATGTAAATTCCATTTCATTTATTTTCATTTTTTCAGTGAGATGCAGTTTAATTGCAAATTTGTTTTTGTTGCAGCTTCTACCTAGACCCGTAGACCGTTTTGAACCAACATTCAAAAACCATACTGGGGAAAAAAAAACATTGTGGAAGAAATGTGGCAAAGATAAAATTTCTCCACTGACAGCAGCCTCAGTAGACCATAATACAATGCAGCCAAGGCTGGCATCTTGCTAGCACTATGTGAAATTACTTTTGTAATTTGAACAACCAGGCGTGGCACACCGAACCACTCTCTAGTCTTTTCTGTGGAAAAAAGCAAACTATTGTCATCGCTGTCATCACATACACATGCTGTACAAAGCACATAGAAATGCCTTCTTTGGGGGTTATTGAAAGGCATTCTCGGAGAAGTACAAAATCATTCACTGACAAAATAATTCCTGTAGTGCATTGACCTTCGCAAATTGTTGATATCTAACAGTGTAAAATTACCTGAGTGCTTTTTTTCTGAGTGTGTGTCTGACAAGATAAATCAACATTCTCTTCATCTCTCCTTTGACGTAATTGTTTGTCTTTTCTCTTTTAGGTTGTCGCTAAGAAGTACCGCAACTATGACATTCCCTCGGAGATGACGGGGGTGTGGCGGTATCTGAAGAATGCCTACACGCGAGATGAATTCACCAACACCTGCGCTGCTGACACTGAGATCGAGAACGCCTACAAAGATGTGGCTAGGAGGCTGGCCAAGTAACCCACCAAACAGCCCAAATCCCAAATATAATAAACAGTCAAAACACCTCACACAAATAAAATTATTGCTGTCATACATCTATACATGCCCTTTTGAGGCGTCATTTGGAGATTTACCAGTAACCCTCAGATATTTTTTTTTCCATCTAAGCTCAAAGATATCACAGTTGCCTCAGTGCCGGTGTCTGTGTTGAAGGGTGGCCTTGCATTTTTCTGTATCCGCCACATGTAATGGCATTCATATACATAAATACAGTATATAGATGGTAGTGCAGTTTCAAAAACAGACCAGAGCAAATGAGTAGTTATGGTGCACTAGATAAATCATGCACATTCGAATCCAGTCCCTTATTAGGAACCAGATTCAAATGTTGCTCAGGTGTGTTGTGACAGTTCTGACGCAACACACGATGGTGTTTGTCCGTATTTATTTCTCACGATACAAAGCTCTCTTTCAACAGTGAGTGACTGCGCTGTGCAGCCATAGGCCTACTCTCCCAGTCTACAGCCAAATGTTTTACCAGGTGCTGTTCAGTGTATTTATTCCAAAGCCTACAGAAGTTCAGCCCGACTCCAGTGTGTATTATTATTATGTGTTTGCTCCTGAAGACATACCTTGATTCATCTTCAACTGAAGCTAACGTTCCTGTGTGCTGAATTTGTCCGTTTCAATCAACCTCATGATTCATTTGATTGTCACTCAGTAGTCGTTGCTGTAGTTGTTTCATTTCACTGATCTTATGCACATCTTATTTTCTTTTTCTTATCCTTCTGAAAAGCTTGATTTTGGAAATAAGTTAACATGTTTTTTGATGTTAGTTCACAAAGAACAAAAAAAAAAAAAAAAAAAAAAAAATAGTGAGGAGGAGGAGGGGATTTTGCCTGAAGTCAACAGTCGGCTTTGGTACAGCTGACAGCAAAGTTTGCTTCTGAATGGTTTGCATGACTCTCTTCCTGTGTTGTAATTTTCAAAATTTGAAATCAGAGCTTCTTTTTAAAATACGAAAAATCAGCTGCCTAAACTATGTGCCTTTATTTGGAAATATCAAAAGTCCAAGCCAATGCCACTGATTGACTCATTATGAAAAATGTATTTCCACCATAACTAAGACATTTGCTTTACCTCTAGCTATTAGTGTTCAGTGTAGGTATTGATTTTGTCTTAAGTTACACATGATATTATGAATGGAGAGAGTATTTATTTAGCAGCCCAATCAGGCCTGATTAGGTGGAGCCATTAGTGCTGCGATGAAAAGCGTCTTCCAGGCCAGGTCCACAATGGTCACGAGCCCTGCCCTCCAGCCCTTCATCAGAGAGACATTTCCTCTGCTCTGAGGAGTTGATCAACATCCACAGAGTCCAAAGTTCAAGTTCAAAAGTTTCATTGTCCATGCAGAGTAGGATGGAAATTTGTCTTGGGGCTTATCGTCTTTGGCTTGCTCTCAGGCTGCAACTATAGTGAGACTTCCTTGAAGAACCATAAGGCTCTTGTGTGGTTTGGACAAACATATGATATGAAATTGGAGCATGATGACTGAGAGGCTTGCTCATTGCAAAGCTCTACAAATAAAATAATATTTTCACAGATCTGCTTCTGCCTTTTCTTTCTTTCCCTTTCCAGCGAGGTGATCAATCAACATTGATACCTTCTAGGTTGTCATGAAGGAAAGGGTGAGTGGGCTGTCTCAATGATGGCAGGGCAGAGATGGAGCCTGGATCCTGCCCCAAACTGTGCTGATCCAGAAGGGGTTAAATGCGCCTGACTGAGTTGATCAAATCCAGTGGTGAAGGTCTGTTTCTTCATCCATACCAGAGAGAGAGAGGGAGAGAGAGAGAGTGATGACCGTTGACAGGCTTAAATAGAGGCTTCCATGCCAGGGATCAAACGCCATCCCTCTTCTCCACTCTCTCATTAAGACGGAAAACCCGAGCGCCGCCATCCGATCTGTCTCCATTTTTCCTCAAAGGAGTCTAACTTGAAAGATCTGCGCCTGTCGGATTTACAATGGTGGGCGAGTGGTGTTTACTGAGACGCGGCCTTGCCAGAAACAACAGTCAAAGAAAATAAATGGAGCCTGCCTAGTGTTTCCACAGGAGTAAGGAAATATGGAGCGAGACTTGTGCCTTGCTGTTTGGTAATTAGTACCTAAACATCCCTGTCCTTGGATCCCATCGCTCACATCCAACATTTCTGCGAGCTGGATAATATACAGTGGAGCATTAACGTCAAACACGTCTGGTCGTGGGGCCTGGCACGCCACATTAATCTGTTATTACACTCCCAGTGGATCTACCAGTCGCTGGCCTTGGCCACCATAGCACAGGGGAGTGCGTATAGGTTGACAGGGACTCACACATGCACACACACACACACACACACACACACCCACAGAGTATGTTTATAGCCAGGTTTAGTAAACGTTTTCAGTCCAGGCACAAATTGGGTAAACTGAGTCTTGCCTTGGGACCCAAGCTGATTAAAGCAAAGTGGCACATTTGACGTGTGAGGACCTACCAGAAACAGGCCTATGATCCAATTAAAGCCCAGAGTCACAGTATAAGAAATACTTCCATATAGAACTCAATGTCCCTCGCAAATACCGAGCAAATTCAGCAACTGCTTACCATAGAAATTGTACCCTCGAGACAGACCCATTTGTAGATCTGCTTGAGCTAAAATTTGGTTTCACCTCCTCTAGTACACAGTGCCTTTGTGTTCTTTAAAGTGCAATATAAATAAAGTTGACAATAATTGACTACTGTCCTGCTGCTTTAGTGGTAGCCCTATATAGTTAATTTACTATCTATGTAGTTTTACTGCAGTCATAGCAGTGAGTGCCTCATTCATTGTGTAATGACATAATTTCCTCATCTGAGCACTATGCAACATGCCAGTGAATTCGTTTAGTGGTAGAATGTAAACACTTAAGAGATGAGAAATATATAGCATACCCAAGAGTCTGCCATATAGCTCATCTCATTGCTGTGATCCATAAGGTTGGCGAATGACTTGTGACATCCACGTCGGCCTATTTAGAAGGTGACAGCTGAAGTCCCACAGGGCTGAGGAGGAAGCGTCTAATCAGAGCACAGCTGAGAGAGACAGGAGCCATGTCATAACAGGAGATCATGTTTAAAAGGGGAAGAGGGGAAGACGAGTCCTCATCTCATCTGCACCGAGACAGCGAGCATCTAGGAGAGTATCAGATTCTCCTCAGGTCCCCCAACCCTCCTCCGTCTGCCTGCCCTTGGAGGTTTGAGTGACTTGCGGTGTAGTTTGATGGGGATTATTGATCTGCCTGGCGCGCGCCTGCGGTTTCGGCGTAAGACTGACGACCTCACCAGAGAAAGTTCTTGGCACACACCGCCCCTGTCTTAGATCACTGGAAGAGCGTGTGCGGAGGCTGAGCCACCAGGACATGCAGGCCTGTCCTGGCCTGATGTTTGGACTCTGTTGTGCCGCACGAGCCAAGAGCCAGGTGATCAAGACATTTCTCACTGTACTTAAAATAATAATCAGGTCTAAGTTTAGGCACAAGATAACAATAAACTGTGTGATTGGCTTTTTGGAGAGAAGACCATGTACTTCGAATGAGTAACCATGTCTGCAGACAGCGGAGCCCAGGGGTATTTATGCTCTTGGTTAGATTTGCTGGTTAGGGTTTCAGTTCCAGTTGTGAACCACATCAAATAATCCATGGTCACTGGAGCAGGATGTGGACACCGTGCTAATTATGTGAGATGATGATGTCAGGTATGGATACCTACCAGTGAGCCAGAACTTTTCCCCTATGGTGTGTTCCAATGTATATAACCACATTGTGGTGGCCACACTCACTATACGACCACACTCACATCCAGTCGGACATGTCTGGATTCTCAGCAGCCCTCACACATCCGCGCTGTCAGGCGAGCGCTCACTTTATCATTCATAGCTGTAAATCATCGCTTTGCCTGCAGGAAACACACAGCATTTTATTTTCCAGTCATAAACCATAAAACCTGCCACTAACACGAGTTATGATCCTTGGAGACAGAGAGGATGAATGCTTAAAGCAGAACCAGACATGATGGCGGGCATCCTTCATCCTTTTCGCCTGGCATCCACAGATGGGTATGGTCGCGTGGTGGATTTTCCAAAAAGCCCAACATGATCTAAATGTCACCAGGGTTGTATGTCATTCAGCAGTGAACTGCCTCTTTTGGCGGCATTATGTGACTGCTCCGAATTACCAGTCCATTAGTTCTCAATTAACACTCGCCTGATAAAGTTTTAACAGCCCTTCATCTGACAGGAAGAACACATAGGGCTCCTTCATGCTTGGCTTCAGGCAAAGATGGGGCGTCTGCCCAAATTTTTGAAATTTTATTGCCTGGCTGAAACCTATGGAAAAGGCCTGTTTTGCATGAATATTTGGCACAAAACTGAGGTTTATCCTGTCTTATGTTCTGTACACTCAGTTGTGCTGCAACAGTTTGCCATTTTTTGACAGTTGAGATGGTGTATAATTTGAAACATTGGCATGAAGCACAGGCCTTGGACAAAGAGGTCTTTTGTTTGTGTGTTTGGTCGCTGTCCATGGTCCTGACACTTGCATTTTCACAGTAATTCCTTTTTTCAGGCAGTGTGGCCAGTATCAGATTGCATAATCTGAACTGGCAGAACGCATTAAAACTAGGCATTTTATGTTTCATAAGTGCACTTTTCTTTGAGTTGCATTTCACTTAGCAGCAAATGGTTTCATGGAATCAAATGTTTCCAAAGCAGTCTAAAGACACAGGCATGCTTTAATCTAGTGATGAATGGATTTCAGTACAGAATGTCAGACTGTTTTACAGCGTTGACCCTTCATTTCTATGAAGCCCTGGTCTGCTGCCTGAATTTAGCTAGGCTGCCAATTGATCATTTCTTTTATTACAGGTCAAAAGACAAGTCATCATTTACAACCCCTTACTGTGAGGGTAAAAAACTTAGGCTACATATCTGGCATTCATTTACAAAGCAAAAGCTCTTCTGCAGACTGAGGTCTGCAATGACACAGGATGGGGTGATGGAACATTAGTAGGTTTTGAAGTACCACCAACATAATAAGGACTAGTTTGGCCACATCCAGTCTGCATTTGGCTGTATTGAGGACCGTATGGGTGGGCCTCTCACCCCAGTCCCTGAGGTTAAATAAAAAGCCACTAGAGAGCGCCAAAGTACACAGTTATTGTTGACTCAGTTTGAAATCCTTCTCGACTAGTACGGGGTTGCTCAATTACACTCAGATCAAATTAAGATCAATTTAGTGTATTTTTGGTGGGTACTAACTGATCTCATGTCTACCTCCAAGACATGAAGCTGGCCTTTTGCCACTGGCCAGAGCGGTGAATCAGAATTAGGCTCAGATGACATCAGATCAGAGAGGTTCAGGGAGGTCAGGATTTCATGCTGATCCGATGGTCCAACCCCACACAGGAGAGCCTCTGGCCTGGGCTTATCTTGGCCCAAATGAGAAATCAAGATGCAGCCATTCCTGTTTGAGGGCAGAAAAGAACCGGGGAAACACACACAAACACACACACACACACACACACACACACACACACACACACACACACACAGTCATCAGCCCTGTTAGTGGAGATGGAAACACAGGGAGAGATATACAGCTCTGTGAGTGGTATGGGGCCCTAGAGGACAACTTCCCGCCTGAGCTGCTCCTCTGAAACATTTGTAGAGGTCAAGTAAACAGTTTGTATTGGGTTGTCGGTGGTATGTGTGTTTGTGTGTGCGTGTGTGTGTGCAATCAAGCGAAGGGAGTGGTATTGACCCTCATAAAGTCTTGTTTGTATTCTTCTGTGTTGATTGCACAACAATGTCATAATATAAGGAAGCACACATGCATAGTCAGCGTTGTGCTGCTGCAAAACAACAGTACTTACAACTTCGTACAAAACCCGGGGATGTATCATTTCTGTGATGTTCAACCACCAAATTGAACAGGAGTAGAAACTCTACCTTGGTGTCTCTCTCATGCATGTAGGACGTTATGTTAATTTCTCTGGGTGTCTGGGTCCCGCTGCTCCTCCGGAGTTCATTATTATAATTGCTAGACATGGCTGAGAATGCTGGGAATGTGAACCTGAAACCAACAGGAGCTTTTTCCACGCAATCTATATTCAGGGAAATCCCGAGAATGTTCCCAATCTGAACCTAAAAAACACATGGGATGGTGGAGCTCGCCATCTCTCAGTCTATCCCTCTCTTTCTGCATGTGTACGTGTGTGTGTGCACACTTAGATTGGCTCTGTTATGTCTTGGAATAATGTAAAACAGCTTCCCTGGTTCTCCCTGTCTCTGTTCCTGTCTCCCTCTCTCTGGTTTCCCAGTGTACCTTTGAAACAAAGCCATGGCAGTGGCAGTAGCAGTAGTAGTCTGGTTGAGTGCATGGACCCCAGCCCGCCTTAGTCCCTGTCCAAAGACAATGTTGGTGCAGACTGAGCGGCAGACCCGGGATGACACTGCTAAATGTGCTTCTTCTGCGCAGCACCCTTTGAGATGTGCTTGTTAACTTTTTTTTTTGGCGAGAATTAAAGTGTAACTGCAGTTATTATGATGACTCTGCTAAATGTTCTTGGGGTTTGTCTTGCAGTAACATAATAAAGAAGTAAATGGATGTAGTCAGTGGGGCAGTGGTGGTCCCATGTATTACACTGGCAATGAGACTGACAGTGAAGCCAGAAAAAGTGGTGGCTGTGCTCTTTGTGCTTACATACACCCTGACACCAACCACTAGGTGTAGATATGGAAGATGATGAGGAGGTAGAGCACGTGGCTGAATAAATGAAAAGAAATTAAGTAACAAAATTCCTCTTTTATTCTTAAAACATAAACAAAATGTACAATCACAATGCCAATTTCACTCACTGTTGTCAGGTTGTTTGTCCCTTTTGATCAAACACACTCTCCCCCAATGACCTTTGAGAAATGAAGCGTACCAGCAAAATCTAATGGAGTACCCATTAGTTTGTATTTCCTGACAAGTGTTCATGAGAGAAGAAGCATTAACAATAGACAAAACAAGTAAAGAAGTTTACATAAGAGCGGGGTAAAGTACGGTTCCTGGATATCATACATATTGGATCATTAAATAATACAAGGTCAGCATCTTTGATGACAGTTTGTAAGCAACATTTAACCAAGGGCAAAAAGTATTAACCTCTTGTTTTAGGAAAAAAAAAACAAAAAAAAAAAAAAACAATCAAACCAAACACAAGCAGATGAGGACAGAATGGGATGTCAGTGCTGCATTGATGTGTAAACAGTCTTAAAATACCTTTTTTTTTCTGTTCAAACACTGGGAAGAGAAAGATGAAATAAATTCCAACAGATGTGCATAGTTAACGTGGAGACATTGAATAAATTTGCGATTGGTGAAAAGCTATAAAATTGCAACAATCTAATAGATTTTTATTTGCTTTCTCGTGTTCCACTGTAATAGCAAAAATGCCCTTCCTTTAGGCTGGAGCAGTCGGGGAAATGTAGTGTGACATGTTCAATTCCATTAGCTGAGTTCAGAACATCCTCTGCAGAAATTGGAAGAGAGGCACTGCGTGCAAACCATCAGCGAAGAGTTTGAAGTTTGATCCTTGGACAGGGCCATGTTTTTCTCAGCTTTTTAAAATTGGGTTATTATATTACCTACATGCACTGAATATCATTTCGTAAAAAAAGCACAGAAATGTTTTTTCAAACAAATACCAACTGCCTTATGAGATCAGATTCAACTCCAATGTAAATGGCCTGTTTAGCCAAGTGTTATCCATTGTGTGTGTGTGTGTGTGTGTGTGTGTGTGTGTGTGTGAGAGTGTGTGTGAATGTATATGACTCCAGTGGCGTTACAACTGCACCGAGGACCAAAACCATGAGCCCTGCTGGCAGCCAGCCGCAAGTGCTGCTAGAAATAAAACAAGAAATAAGTGCTTTATGAAACAAACATACACAAGTCTCCCATATTTTTTGGTTACCAGTTTGCTGCCAGCAGCTGCATCCAATCACCTTGTTTTTGCACTTTTTTCTCTTACTCCGACATTTTTTTCCATTTTTAAATCTCACAAAGTTGTAATTGTAAATTGGAAATATCTGAGCTCCTCTTGCCCCAGTGCCACAATGTTCGATTCATTTTAACAGTTTATGACACCAGTTAAAGAAAAGGTACAACCCTATTCAGTAAACCATGACACCAAAAGCAGAAAAATTGAAAATAAATAAATTCAGCAAAATGTCTGAAGGAAGGTCACAGTCTCTATTGTCCTAAACTGTGATGGGATATTTCCTTTTCAAACTCCGAGAGACTTAAAAGAGAAAAATACAAAAAAACTGTACTATACTCCAAAGTGTCAGACACTAAGACAAACTTTTTGAAAGCCATCTTTTGCACGTGATAAGAAAGCTACAATAGCCTTGGGATGTTTTCCCTATAATCTGACAGAGCACTCAGCTGCATTGGTTATGAAAAGGACATAGTGCAGATATAGCAAGCCTGTGGGACTTCAGATTACCCAAGGATTATTCCAGTCCTGAGGAGGTCATGTATTATAAAACAACTGAACCTTGAGGTTTGACCCGCTACTTTGGAGTGCACTCAGAACACCACCAGGCATGGCACCACCATAATCATCTTTGGGCTACATGTCAATCTGTGTATGAATCCATGATAATTCGTACCACAAAGCTTCTTACTTCGACTGCACATTATATATATATATTTATATATATATATGATGTGCGTCAAAAAACTAGAGAAATTGAGATGAACAGAATTTCTCCACTGGATAATTATTTCCTCCACTGAAGTACTCTTCCATGGTATTTTGCCAAGAGGCACAATACAAGTTATTGCTCAATAAATACCAAAGGTTTAATTCCAAGCCAAATGTGTGTCAACGCCTAGCAAGGATGTTAGACGTTTAAAATGTGGTGCAGTTAAACTGAAAGTTATACCAGAAGAAACATGTTGCAATATCTTTGGAAATTACATTTCATATCTAAACAATTTAAATCTTTGGGTACTAAAAAAAAAAAATTAAACCTCTCACTCTTTAAATTACCTATCAAAAATTAATTTAAACTTAGTCATATAGATGCATCAAAAATATTCAGATTACACTTCTTCGACTCAAGTTTCAAATACAATACATAATTTATGGCTTTATAAGTTAAAACTCCTAAGAAAATGCCTCAATCTACATCAACGTTTCACCCACAATATACAAGTTAAATTAATTGGTTTAAAGCAAATTTACTGTTTATACCACTTAAGGTAACATATGTGTTACTCTCATCACTTGCTACTCAGTGCTTAACTTGCATCTTGATATTGTCGTAGTACAAAAACATGCTCTGCAAAAAGCCTTATAGAAATACAAACACTATACAAAAGAGGCAGTCTTTTACAAATATTGTGAAGCATCCCTTAGCTTGTGGACTATAATAAAACAGAAATAATGTCTTATCCACTTGGGCCTAGTAAACCAAAATTGTCTTTCTCATTATTGCTTTGAGAATAACTCCCTTTGTAGTGCCTTGGTCAAAACACATTCCAGGAAGACAAGTCCATACAAGTCTGGTCTTTTTCTTTTTTTTTTCTTTTTTTTTTTTTTTTTAATGTCACCCTTAATTTCCAAGCAAAAGGGAGAGACAGTTATTTGCTGATGATAGCTCAAATTCCCCTCTTCAAAAAAAAGGTTTTGTGCTTTCAAACCATGACATCAGTTGACTTCTTTGCACATCTTGTTTCAGCCCGCGGGTCTTCTTCAGTATGGCCTCCAGACGGCTTCATCCATGCGCCCCCCGGAGTTGAGTACAGTGGGGGAGTTACTATGACTCCCGTCGCCCTCCACGCCTCCCTCCGTCTGGCTGGGCAGGTTGGGATTCACCAGGGAGCTGCCCGTGGAGGCGCTAGTGCAAGGCGGTATCATCCGGGAGGGCGAGCGATCCCCCCCGGGAACCATGGAGAATTGGTAGGAGCCCGAGGAAGCCCCGTAGTAGAGATAAGGTGTGCTGCTGGTCTGGAAGGGTCCACTCTGGCTCTGGGTGGAGCCGGGGTAGGGAGGGGGAAGGTAGGTGTGATAGTGGGCGCTGCCCAGTGACATGGCCGAGGTGACGGGTGGGGTGTAGGTGAAGGTGGCCGGGTAGTGCATCCGGGGGCTGGAGAAACGACTCTCTGTCAGGGAGGAGAGGCCCGGGAACTGGCGCTCAAACTGGCCGGGAAATGGGCTCAGGTCAGATGAACCTAAGGACAGACGCAAACACACACACACATACGCGCAAACACATTAATTTGTTTCGTATTCCCTAACTGAACAGTTGATATCACACTCCAGTGAGCAAGTGGTTCCATTTGAATTCTTTTTACCAGTTCATCAGGCTTGATCATGAGAGATGTGGCTTTGGACTCTGTGCCGCTTTGTCTTGTACAGTAATCGAATTTAACGAATAAGTCCCTTGGGATGGTGAACAGTAGTAAACTGAATTGTATAGTAGCTAGCACAAAAGCCAGATATTTCAAGACAGATATTTTCAACTGCATGTTAACCAATTAGAAAAAGATTTTTGGATTATGTGGCGCACAGCTATGGTGCAGAATCGCTCTACAAAAAATTCGGCGCATTTATCAAGTCCAGCGCCGTGTTTCACTTCAAGTTTTGATAAAATTAACAAATCCGTCAATGAAGCCCCGAGCGTGCGTACGCGTTAATATGTTTACGCTTCTGCATATTTATGCCTGTGTATGTGTGTGTTGGCGCATGTTTATGCGCGTCTGTGTGATTGTTTATGCATGCAAATGTCTGTATGTGCGCATGTATGCGTGTGTAACTGTGCGTATGCAATGTGTGCGTGGGGGGTGTATGTGTGTGAATACTGTATGCACATAAAAAAGCAGTTGGGATGAATCAGGAGCTGCACATGTGGAAACACTTTGAGCAGAAACAGTTTCCATGAGATCCATAATGAGGCAGGGCTGAGCTCTGATGTGGCTCCTCTCCTCGCCTCCCATCGGCTCCAGTGTGTGTGTGTGTGTGTGTGCATGTGTGTGTGTGTGTGTGTATGCTGTTGAGAGAGAGAGAGAGAGAGAGAGAGAGAGAGTAAGAGAAAAAGAGAGCTGAGAAAGAGCTGCTCCATCTCTCCCCTCCATTTTCTCTTTGCTTCATCCCTAAAAAATACCCCAAAAACCACTAACTGGCTGTGGCGAGCATCGCGCTGGGCGCAGAGTTTAAGGAGAATAGGAGGTCCTCCCCTCTCACACACCCTCCCCCTGTCTCCTCTCAGTGGTTTAGTCCAGCCGTGGCGCTCTTATCATAAATCACTAGGCGTCTTCCGTGTCACCATGTCTGCTGTGCGAGGACGGGGGTGGCGGGGAGGGGAGGGCAGGGGAGCAGGAGGAGGAGGAGGAGGAGGGGGGGGTCAGTGTTTATGTGCAGGGAGAAATTGCGAAGCCGAGTTTGTGTCGCTAGCGTCAGATAGCATATGCTGCCAATTAAGGGCCTTTAAACATCCTCCCCTCCACAAGATCCGTTTGATTTTCATCGAAATAGTAGGTGATTGTCTCCGCCGTGGAGGAGCAGTGTGATCTCAGACGTGAGCGGCACTGTTCAATAAACTCCTGACTCCTGCTTTTTAACATTTGGACCTATTTTAGTGCACAAAAGGGGCCCTGTGATGATGAGCCAGATCAAGCTTCATTAGCTTAAATGAAACCAGAGGCTCACACTGTCTAAATATTTGGAAGTATTTTACAAACCCGAACTCTCGAGCGTCACTTCCGAATTCGGTGTTTGACTTGACTGATGAACTCGCGGAGCGACTGCAGCGTTTCAACACGGGCGGCGCTGTGCGAGGAAGGTATGCGAGGGCAGGATGGGGGGTGTGTGTGGGGGTGGAGGGGGGGTGGTTTGAAAGAGGCTGGGCGGGGTGCAATGCAGTGTGCAGAATTTGCATTGTAGCGTACATATCAGCTTTTGCTTGTACTTGTCAGTGTGTTCTGCGGCTGGATACTGTTACAGGTACGGCTGGTGTAGCCTGGCAAAGTGTCAACATGAGCTCGGGAGATCTGAGAACCTTAGTCACATCACTTAGGAGGCATTAAGTGATAGAGGTGTGCGTGTGGGGGCGCGAGGGATGTGCCTGTGCTCATGTGTGTGTATACCCGTGCGTGCTCACGTGTGCATGCGTGTCACGATGAGAACAAAGCCTGATGTTCCCGAGATGAAAGCTGGAGGGAAAGACCGCACTAATCAAAGCTGACAAGGCAGCTGGCTGGATTTTAACCCCCTTCTGATGCACAGTCACATTGCTGTGTTGCTTAATCACTCACCCTTGCTTGGGGCACATGGA
Source organism: Myripristis murdjan (assembly GCF_902150065.1). Lineage (NCBI taxonomy): Eukaryota > Metazoa > Chordata > Actinopteri > Holocentriformes > Holocentridae > Myripristis > Myripristis murdjan. Next base: position 22,911,682 of record NC_044003.1, read on the forward strand.
GGAGGAATTAGGGTGTAGTGTGTTAGCACAAGGAAACAAGAAGGGAAAAAAAAAAAGGGTCAAAATAAATCACATGGCAGCGAGTCAAACAGGTGTACGGGGGAGAAAACTTGTCTGGCCGCGTTTAGGGATTTTTTTTAAAGGAGCATTCACAATGAGGGAAAAAAGAGACAAATTGGAACACAGACGCCGCCGTTACGGCAAAGAAACTGGCTAATTTGATTACCCAGAATGCTTTGTGAGAGTGGCGTATCGCTATAAAGACACTTTATTTGTCAGTCACGAGCCTGTTATTATCCCTGGGCCTGTTATTACCCATACTCCTCTGGGATCAAAGGCTTGGAGCGAGGAAAAAAGGAAACAATCGCTTTTTTTTCCCCCTCCACTGTTTAAAAAAAGCCATCCAAACCACTCTTTGGAGTGGCAGTCAGACTCTGACAACATGCCTCATTCCTCACGTTCATTTGAAAATGAGCTAATAGCAGCTCACTGTGGCTAAATAAACCTGTATTAGCCTCTGGCCAAATAGCGGCATATACTCTTTTTGTGTACATTTTACAGTCCAATGAGCTTTGTTTCTGTTTCTGTTTCGGGCCACATGAGCACGTCTGTCTGTCTCTCTCCTTCCCCCCCTCTTTCGCATTTGAAAATGTATGAAGCTTTGTGATTCCATTTCGGGACAGTGGATCGGGCGTTTGTGGTTTGGGTGCCAGGTGGGTCAGCTGAGGTGCAGGGTGGCTTAACAAAGTGTATACAAGGGCCTACCTGGTAGGCGTCTAGGCACATCACTGATGGCAGGCAGGCCCGTGGCTCGGCTGGAGGAGAGGGGGGTGGTGGAGTGGACTGAAGGGGACGCCATGGGACTCAGGTAGGACGGGTACGTCTGTTCGTACGACCAGGGAGGAGAGGACTGGGACTGACGTGGGTCTGGCAGGGAGAAATGGATTGTGGGAGGGACGAGACGAGAGACAGACAGACAGGAAAAGAGATAGAAAGAGAGGGAAGAATTAGCGGCGGCCGGCAGCTCGCTGAAAACGGCTGGAAATTGACAGTAAAGTTGAAGACAATCCTTGTTGTTGTGAGCGCCTCGCAGCGCGTCCCTGCACTCGTGTCTGGAGGTAAGTATCAGTTGGGCCTCTTACGCAACATCCTTCGTAATGACACATCTAATGTGTACCTTTGAAGAGAAGATCTTCCTGTTTGCCTTATAAAACATTGTGCAGCAGCTGAGGCACAGAGAGCCTCGCTGGCACACACCCAGGATGTAAACACACCAGCAGACACAAGAAAATAACTGCCACACACTTTAACATATGTCAGCACTTCGACCAAGTATTGAGCATTAAACACATTCTGCAAGACACCGTATGGCTTGAGCTGCACATGCATGTGTGTGTGCGTGTGTTTGTGTGCCATTGTGATGTTTTACGGTGATGAAATGTTTACAAGTTATTTACAGTGTCCATTAACCGACACTGCACTTGGATATGGAGCTCAGGTTTGACCTCAAAATATTTACACTGGAGCAGCAGTTCACTCACATGGAATAAATGTCCATTCCGGTCTATAATTTACTCTGCTCCCGGCTACACTGCCATGGCAATATCTGTTTAACCAACCCGCAAATGATCCTCTAAGTAACACTGCAAAGCAATGCCAGAGAGTAACTAAGAGCTAAATGACGAGCAGTGACGGGCCTCCAGAGGCGTGGGCGATCAGATAGCAGGCATCTCGAGGCGTGAGAGATGGTGTTACCTTCTAGGATGCAGATTGATGGAGCTAGAGAGCGACAGATGATCTCGGAGGCAGGCGAACATGCAGCGCCGGTGGTTCTGCGGCATAATCAATGGTCCCATCGGGGCGCGCGCAGACTCCCGCCGCGGTGTGACATTTCACATTATGTAAACGTTCCTGTCCTCGGCCGGTGGCGCAGCGTGTACCGGCTCACTCGCTAATAACCCTGCAGGTGATTCCTCTGATCAGCAGAGATCCTGGCAGCGCTACTGCCACTGATACGGGACCAGTCCACTACAGGCGTATTAGGATTTAATGATGAGTTCCCCTCGGGCGCAGAAAGCATGTAGTAAAAAATAAAACAAATCAATGTCCTAAAAATGGAATAGAGCCGTTTTTTTGTTTTTTTTTGTCTTGTTTTTTTGTCCTAGGAGCCAAACTCCTTCACACAACCAGGCAACGCAACAGAGGAAATTATTTCATCTCTTGAAGATACATTCAGATTTACCAACAAATGATGTAAAGATATTACTTTCACCCTTGATGGCTGCAACAGGCAAACAACTTATCTCCTTCTTCAACGGGGGTGCAAGTGTTGGAAGCAACTTCAATTTGTGAAGCACTATTGACCCTTTACCTTATAATCGTTTCATATGATGCCCTATTGATCCCAGAGGGAGGTCAGAGGTCAGAGTCAGCTACAGAACGGCAGCCCTGGGGCCGGTAGACACTCGGTATCTTGCTCAAAGGCACTTTTACACAGGTTTCCGTAGTGTAGTGGTTATCACGTTCGCCTCACACGCGAAAGGTCCCCGGTTCGAAACCGGGCGGAAACAACCTTAGTGTGAATTTCCCAGTCTGGGATCAATAAAGTATACCTATCTGTCTTTTAGCATGGTGGATGCTTACTGTCGCCTTCCTGGTGAATGCCAGCCTCCCTGCTACTGCATCACCCCGTTTCCTATCTGCTGCAATAGAGCTGTACATGACACAGTGAGAAGGCTACACTTTTCTTATATGCATTACTTTGTGGAGATTTATTTTGAAATATGGGATGGGAGAGATAGGGATGACCGACTGAGGTACCAGGACACCCCTTGTTTGAATTTAGGATGAGTCTCAGGCTAAAAGCTTTGGTCGGGAGCCTCACCAGTTATCTGCGTCTGCCCCTGCGGGTTGAAGGAGTTGGCCCCGGCGTTGAGGGCTGGCCGGGGGGCTTGCGTGGGAACAGTCACTCTCATGGTGGTCTGGCGTATCCTCTCCAGCTCGCTGAGGCGGTCTGAGAACAGGCCTGTCTTGGGAGGGTCCTCGAGCTTCTGACGATGCCCTGCGGACACACATGGCACGTCAGCTCTCAACTGACGAGAACACAGCACTCTTCTGCACACCGTTTCACCGGTCACTGATGAGGCACCACAGCTCCTACTGTAGCGTTTCCTTTAGGTCCTCTGCTTTCCCCTCACAGTCAAAAACACAAGCCGGTCAGGTGGATCTGAGACTCTAAATTGCATGTGAGTGTGTTTATCTGTCCTGTGTGGGAATATGTGGGTATGGAAAATGAAGATGACACTCGCTACCAACATTTGGCTGTGCCGCTGACTCATGATGTCTGGTTGTTTGCTGTTCACTTGACCCATCGTCTGTACACTTGAATGACTCAGTTCCCCCCGTGTGTGTGTGTGTGTGTGTGTGTGTGTGCCACGGCTTGCTGGTAAACACAGTTTGCATTCCTACACAAAGAGCGGATCTCTGCTGGGAGCTAAAGCGGCTTCTCACTGGGATGCTAGCAACAAAGACTAGACGCTAGGCATTTGTCCAGCATAGGAGAGAGAGAGAGAGAGAGAGAGAGAGAGAGAGAGAGAGACGCTTCTTCCTCAGGTAAACACAGGCTCTCACGCCATCGCCCCATTATCCCCACAGGAGCCGTAACCTATGCCAAATATATTGTGCCCCGTCTTTTCCCTGCATTCCTCTGCCTATAATTTTACACCCTTTATATCCCTGATTCTATTCTGATCCCTCTTTCAGGCCGGTAACTCTATACCGCCTGCTGCTCTTACAACATACACATACGCTTACATGCAAATGCATAATGCACACACACACACACACACACACACACACACAACACAATGTCCCCTTTGCCCTGTCTGGGCCGGCCTATCTCTACCAGCAACCCTATCCCGTAAACCCACTGGCCTTGTAGCAGGAACAACGGCAAATCCCAGAAGAGCCCAGGTGTAGACTATGGAGTTTAGCAAAGGCGGGGTGGACAGAGAGGCCTATGCACACACACACAGTCCCTTTTTTTACCATTGACGCGGCTCTGTGTCAGTGTGTCTGCCTGGTCCCGCACTGGTTCCCCTGTAAAGGCGGTAAAGTAAATATCAAACAGAGGAGAGTAGAAGCTCCTGCTGTGCTTGGCGGGGCTCCAGCTGGCCCAGGCAGAAACAGCTCGCTACTTCAGAATCCTGTCCAACCTGCCTGCTGCCTGGGCTGGGAACAAAGGCCTGGCGCTAACACGAGTGACTGGGTGGGTATAGAGAGAAGAGGAGAGGAGAGGAGAGGAGAGGAGAAGAAGCAGTGTTTGATGACTAAGTGTCTCCGTCAGAATTAATAACAAAATGAACCACAATAAACTATAAGACCCTTCACCACAAAGGCACACATTCTGAAACTTATTATTATTACTATTATTATTATTATGTTTTTTTTTTTTTGTATGTGCAATTCTTACTTTATTTTGGAGAATTTCAATTTCGCAGAGCTGGCACTCCAAAAACTGTCAAAGTGCACAGTTATAAGGGTTTATGGTACAGGAAGAGCTCAAAGTATGATTGTGTTTGGTGTTGTGCTGTGTAACTGTTTTCTGAGTTTTTATTCTGGAACGGCTTGGGGTTGTGATGGTTACAAACAGGACAGCAACGAACCCAGTCAGCGGCCGCGGGACCGTAATTTTCATCAGAGTGACGTTACTGAACTGGCATCGCGCAGTTCAAAATAAACAGACAATCTCATCATCGCTCGCCGTCGCATAACAGCTCCGGAACGCCAACGGCATCGGCTGTTTGGAAACCGCAGCCGTACTGTACGTCCGGAAAGCTTGTTTCATAATGGAACTCACGTCTATATTTCATTAATAATATTTCGCCATCATTCCTGTGCATAATTTGTGCCTGTTGCTGGCATCCAACCCCGTTCCTCTGTTCTGCCCGTGCCCAGTCAATCATAGCGTTTCCATTTGCAACAGACTGAATTTCTATTCTAAAAAAGCCACGGGACACAGTGCGGGCTTTGTGCACAGGCCGTTTCCTAGCGATGGGAATAAATAGCACAGAGGACGACGGGAGATGAGGGCGAGACTGACAGGGGAGACGGAGTGGGACAGACACGAGGGGAGGAGGCACCGGGAGAGGAAGAGACCCTGATGACCAGTAAATTAAGAGCTCTGGATGGGTCGGCACCAGTCAGGAGACACGGGCTGTGCGTGGAGCGCTGAGTGCGCGGCTACAGGATCCTCCCTGTAGTACAGCAAATGGTGAAACAGTTACAGAGGGCCACGTTTAGGATT
>NC_044003.1:22921986-22989486 GCF_902150065.1 Myripristis murdjan
GACCTGACTAACCACTCACCATACCCACCATACCCACACACACACACTCACTATGAGCCTCTGCAGAGGAAAGGGGGATGGGGCGGGGGGGGGGGGGATCATACCACAGATCTCTATAGTAGGCCTTCCTGATACTAGTCACTCTGACCACACAATTAATTAACAGCAGCTCAGCTACAAAGTTCAGAGATATGAGTCTCATTTATTCTCGGGAGGTTTCAGTTCACCCACTGGGGAAGTCACGTCCCTCAGGAGAACTCATATGGCCGCCATAAGGTTCATCAAACACACCGACGCACAGTGTCCCTCCTGAATCAGACACCCACACGGAGGCCAAGCACTAACAAGAGCTGAAACGGCTTCCCAAGCTGAGAACGGGGATGCAGAGTAAATCAATAAAAATATAAATTACGGCCGGGGAGTTAAGTTAACTGAGTAATTATAGCTCTTCACGCCCTGCATTGCAGCCAGTCTCGGGGACATGTTGAAATCTACTTATTGTCAGTTTGTTTCCCAGAGAAATAACAGTGTTTTTTTTTGTTTTTTTTTTTTACAGAGGAGGGACACAGACCGCCAGTGTATGTCAGGCTTACACAGCCCACTGTTCTTTCTCTGTGTTTCTCCATGGACCCCTCCCTCCCTGTGGGGCCCCCCCTCCCTGGCCCGGTGTACTACAGGCCTCCTAATTACCCACTCGTTTAACACAAAATAGAGCTGTAATGGCCGACAAAGCCCCCATGTGTCAATGAAGCGTTCACAGATAGAATCACAGCTTGGAGACAGCCGGGGCTCTCAGCTCTGAGCCTCTGTGTCTGAGGCCCGGAGGAGAGAGGGAGGCGCAGTCGAGAGGGCACATGTGTGTTTTGCCACCCTCCGACCCGGGCCTAATGACCCCTGAGAGGGAGACGTGTTCTCCCTGCCGTTTCAGGCCAAATTACACCCGCACTGCAGGTTTGACCACTTAAGAACACACTAAAGAAGTTCAGGGGTTACGTGTGATGACATTCTTTTTATTGCCTAAATTATTGCCCTGAGTAAGTAGTTGTCCAAACTGCACTGGAAGATGTTGAAAAGAAAATGAGTCCAGTTCTGCTTTTTTTTTTTTTTTTTTTTTTTTTAAGCATCCTGCAGTTGCAGTACCACAGAAGAAGAACAACGGATGGCTAATTATGAACCTGTGAAGTCCCTTCACCATGCCAGAACATAATGTCATGCTTAAGGCACGACCTGAGATTAGGTGGTTCTGTGCGTGTCTATTTGCTGACTTAACCTCAATTCATGCATGCCGGCACTCCAGTGAGGCTCTCTGGACAAGAATGCGCAGTTGTTGTTGAGACGAAATTCGCCTTTTATAAACAAATTCCATTCTGACTTCCCATCTGCCCGTCACCAAATAACAGGATTTGTTTGGAAGTCATCTGAGGGGGGGGACAGCAGATGCACAGGAAATGCTTTTGATCAAACAAGATGGCTAGAGAGACATCAAGAGAGCGAGCGAGCGAGCGAGACGGAGAGAAAAGAGGGTGCGAGCGCGTGATTTTGTGTGTGTGTGTGTGTGTGTGTGTGTGTGTGTGTGTGTGTGTGTGGCTGTACCCGTGCATTTGAGGACATGCATGTGCCTTTGTTTCAGCGTGCGTGCCGACGAACAGTGAATTTGTGTGTGTTCGAGAGCGTGAGGCGTTTCTGGCGCCATGGGCAGGTTCGCTGCAGCGGAGAATGATGGTGGTACTAATCCCAGTGTCTCCAGGCTCCTCTGTGTCTCTGTGCGTCCTGGTGCCATATGTGACGGCGCTGGTGGAGGGTTGTTTGTGATGTGATATTGTTCATTGAGACGCCATGAGATGAGAATATGTTTTTTTTATGAATAGGGAGGAGGGTTAGGGAAACAGCTGCATGCCAGACCAGTTGGCACTAACGGCTATAGTAAAGTTTTTTTTCCTCCTCAGTTGTTTTTATATGGCCCATTAAAATGAGCTGATGCTAGCACTCTGCTACCCGGTGTACCCTCTCTGGAACACTCTCTGTCTCTCTCTCGCTTTCCTTCTTTCTCACTGGCTCTCTCGGAACATCACATGGGAAGCCGGGCTGTTTTCTGGGAAGTCCGTTTAATTAAAAAACTGTTGATTGCTACTTAAAACAATCAAACATTTTTTCCAGTAAAACTCGTTCTTTTCGTTAATTAACTTGTTTTATTGGCCTGTCACCATTTCAGGCAGGGATCCATTTTTACTTCAGTGGCGCCGGCCTGCTCCTATTGGCTGACTGCGAGGCTAGCCACGCCCACAACTTAGTCAGAGGCAACTGAGAAGCAGTGTGACTTTGTATTGTGATTGTCAATGTGCAGATGCTGTATGTTTACACCTGAGTTTGTAAGATTTACTCTGGGGGGAAAAAAGTTTTTAAAAACCTGCCAGTGGAATGAGATAATCCCACTTTTTTTTCAGAATTTTTCCAAATAAAATGTCAATGTCAAATGTTTTACACGTTTCCAGAAAAATCCCAACTGAAGTCTCACTGGAAACAAGTGGGATGGGAATGTCTCATCCCACTCACCACTGATTTTTTTTTTTTACTTGTTTTAAGAAAAATAAGATGTTAAAACTGAATGTGAGACTAAATGGCTTGTACGATGGAGATTCCTCTGTAGTGTGTGTGCATGTGTAAATAAATCCAAAGTACCACACTGTGTATGTGTGCATGTTTGTACTCACTCCTGGGCTCGCGCGGTCCGTCCACGGTGACCTTTATGGCTCGGTGGTAAGTGGCCACTTGTGGTGGATTGGTGAATACTGTGATTGTCAGAGTGAAGCTCTTGCCTGTGGGAACATCAAACAACATCAAATGACAGGCCATCCACGGGGACAATGTCCTGCATTCATTACTAAACCATCCCCAAGTCACAAGTGTGCTTGTGATCCCATAATAGCCAATACAAACTGGGACAAATCGGCTGTAAGTGGATTAATGGCAGACAACATTGGCCATTTCAGAGGCTCTATTTAGGTTTTTTGGCAGAGCCTAAATAGAAGATTGACTGGAGGAGCCAGTATCTTGTTATCCAGAATTTCTCCCCATCTAACGCTGTGTGAGTGGGCGAGAGGCATTTTAATAGTCACTTCCTTTCTTGATAATCCCCAGCAGTTGTTGCCTCGGGGGCTGAGTGTATGTGTGTGTGTGTGAGAGAGAGAGGGAGAGTATCTGAGTGTATGTGTTTGTGCACGAGCAGAAGGAATGCTATGAATCAGAGCGCAACAGCCAGCTCAGCACAAACACTAACGTCTGAGGTATGCACATGCATCACGTAACCATGGCGACGCACAGGAAACAGGAAGTGGGGGGCAGGTTGCTGCAGCAGCTCGTCGAAACAGCTGTCCGACCCATCCAGCCACGCCCCCCGTTCCCATCCCTGTCCTCCGCCTTTACATCCCAGCTATAAACATGCGGAGGATACAGTGTCACGGATGCAACAGGTGGCCGACATACCTGATTTGAGGCTAATGTGGGAAAAGTGGGACACCTAGTCCATGCTTGCCTGCATTCATCATCACTGTCCTCTCTATCCATCTCACTCTGACTTATTTTATTATCAAGACGATCCTGTCTCCCTGTCCTTTTCTACTGTTGCTGGTTTTGATGCTGTCCTACGCTATTGAGGCTAATCATGTTATTACTAGTGTCCAGTTACTTGGGGTTATCTATTGTGTCATGTCCTATCCATCAGTGCTGTCAGCATACTGTGGCTGGACGTCAGATGTCTAACAGTCCCCTCCTTGTCCATCTCTGCTGGCTCTCCCCATCTCTCTGTGCATGACTTTTAGCTATCAAACATCCTATCTCCTCGCTCTGCCTGTACTTATCTCTGTCATTGCAGGGTATTCATTTCAGAGACCTCGTAGTCCGATCTCCCCTGGCTCCTATGTCACTTCCTGTGACTAGATTCTGTGTCACAGCGAAAGGACGCACAAGGTCTCCATGGCAACAGGTCCTCCACCATGTGCCTGCTCCCCTCTCTAGACTCCGTCACTCTCCTCCCTCCCCCCCATCCTCCGTCTTTGACAGCTATCACAGAGAGGAAAACTCAAGTGGCCACAGCGCTGGTGAATTTGTTGACAGCTCTTATCGCCGACAAGTCACCAGAGAGCCCACTTTGGCACTTCTTAACGGCGTGCAGAAAACTAAGTCTGTGAGAAAATATTTCCAGGGAGCTGGGAGAGAGTGAAGTTCATTACGCTGCATGTGTGAAGAGTCGCTGCAGAGAGCGAGAGAGAGAACATCCTAACTGCCAAACCTCTTTTCGTAAATGAGATGATTTAGTTACACAACACGTAATTGATGCAAAGAGTAACTCCGGTGATGCCAAATATTTTGGGAATGCCATTTGCTCCAATAAGACTGCACCGCTGTGTAACTCCTTCACAGCCTGAGGACATGTGCAGAGAGTGATAGGCTGTGAGGCTGCAGCACCTCCCAATATGTTCATAAACCTGAACTGAGTTGGGCCATGGGCCATGAAGGTCACACAAGGACTTGCAGGGAAAAAAAAAACAAATTTAACTATTATCTAATTTAGATGAATATACCTAATGCTGGATAAATACACATAATATCATTTGCAAAACTGTGTTTCTTAAAGTTTGGGCCAGTACCCAAAATAGGGCACAGGTTGGCTTCAATTAGGCCTCCATATATCAGTGATAATAGTTTGACTCTAAGGATAAAACTAAATTTCCCAAGTACCCTCATTTTAAGGAATGAGAGAGCGAGAGATATGAATCATCGCTCAGACATTAAGAGATGGCCAGTGGGATTTGGAGTAAGAGAAATCATTATGTTGCCACGTTGGAAATGTGACCACTAATCCACACCAGCCTAATAGCCCCTGCTGAGTCATAATGCGTTGTGGTGGATGGAGCACAAGCTGCTTGGGCCTCACCTCTCCCACTGCGGCCCACGAAGCGCAGGTCGTTGAATCGTGCTACCTGGTTCTTCATCACCCCCGAGGCGTTACGCAGTTCGGCAGAGTAGTTCTCGTCGTTTCCCGCCATTACCGTGACAACGGTCCCATCAGGTATATCTCCCAGTGCCACCACCTGCAATGAGCATAAGGTCAGAGGTCAGGGTGCAGCAATAATATGAACTATCTGCAACAGGGGGCTCTTTTTTAAAGGTAAATGGGAAATTTTAATCTTTCATCCATGCACCCAAAATCATGAAAATGTACTGCTGGTCCACATTATGATTCATTCTCTGCTCCCAATCCATAGTTTAAGAAAACTGGGAAACTGGCCATTCAAAAAAAAATTATTTCTTACAGGCGACTGCTCATTCCTATTAATGCAGAGCTCAAATGCCAAAAGCCGTGGACCAACATTGTTATGTTATCATTCTCAATTTGAGTGATGAAAAAAAAATGAGACTTGTGTTATGTCATGTGATCCTGCTAAAATTGCTCCCAATTTATGTTGATGATTGGGTTTAATTTCATAATCTCGTCCCATAAGCAGGAATGTTTGATGTTTAGATAAATGTGATTAGAATCAGTTATCAATTCAACAAGTCATTCAAGTAAAACCAGCGAGGCCTTCTGTTATTATTTAGATTGCTGGATGTAGATAAAAAGGAATGGGTGGGCCTGCAGGCCTGCAGAGGTGCATTACAATTAAATAACATGTTTAAAAAAAAAGTGGAACAATTGATTTTGGGCCTTGCCTTTGATCCATCCTTAAAATAAGACGTGTCACGTCATTAACAGGGCCTTTCCTTAAAACATGATGATCACCCACAAATTGTCAAATCTTAAAAAAAAAAGAAAAAAGGAAGGCCCATAAAAGCTTTAAATGTAAAAAAAAAAAAAAAATCCAAACAAACCATTATTCTTTGATGCACGTTATTATATATATTTTTTCTGCATTTTTGCATATTACAAGAGCAATTAAAGTGAGCATGGGACAGAGTGATTACAAAAAAATTCTAAACTTTCAACTGAAAACTAATTAAGTCATTTTCACGTAATTTTCACATATGATGAAAATTACTGCCCTAAAAACAAAAATTACAATTAATCACTAAATGATAAATTGTAGCTAATGAAGCTAAATTGCAATTTGCATTGGAATGGTGTTTCAATAAGTCACTGTAATGGTCTATAGCGTATAGTAAATTAAAGGCGTATGGAGGCAAATATAATGCTGTCATTCCAACGTGTAAATTGTGAGAGGAAAACAACACTGACGTGCCATTTCATTATTTCCTTTACAACGTGATGCATTTCACGAAACATCCAAACTCCTTCGGAAAATGTTTCCAGCCCACATGCCCGTTTTTGCCATAAAAGCATGCTCATTTGAAATTAATTAGGTGGGTACATTTGCTAAAGCGCCATATTCTTAACAGAATAACCTAACGAACACAGTGCTTGTGATGGCCTGATCCTTGATTTATGATTTTTAATTATGGACCACATTCACTATTTTGGCAGAAACTAACAAATCCAGGTGCAACTTTAAATCCTAAGGGAAGTCAAGTGAGGCCAGATAGTAGCGAAATAACCCACAGCAACTCAGTTTACCCAGCTTTTTGCTCTGCTGTAAATTAAAATAAGCGCTAAATTAAAGGTGTATGTGTTACAAAATACTACCGACGTGATATAAATTAAATCCATACAGGAAATGTAAAGAGAAACCATGCATTCATTCTTTTCTAAAAAACCACCGTTGGTTTTACGCTGGTGGTTGTTTGCTCCATGATGACCGACTGGAGGTAATTTGTATTTGCCAGCGCATCACGCAGTGGGAGCTTACCTTAAAGGCGACGGGGAGCGTTTTGTTGCACCGCCAGTGGGAGGGCAGGACCGAGCACAGAAAGTTGGGGCTGTCGGTGCGGACCAGCTCGGCCGGGTGGTCGGCGATTATCTCGGCCATGCTGCGGTTTTCGTGGGGACGCAGTCTTGGCACCGCCGCCGCTGCGTCCGGCTGACCGGCTGGAGAGCTCACATCGTTCATCTTCCCCGGGACCGGCTGGAGGCTACTGGACGGCGGACTGAACCTCCGACTGGCGCTGGGATCTACGGGAATTCGCATCACAACAGCCTGGATTATCTAAAAAGGCACCAAAGGCTCTCCCCAACTCCTCTCTCTCTCTTTCTTTCTCTCTCTCACTCAGGGCGAAACTCAGAGCGTGCGCCGCTGCTCGCAGAACCTCAGCGCGTCTGCCAATGGAAAATGGGACTTGGTGAGCGCACACAGCGTTGCAAAAACCCTCTCCACTACAAACTTTAGTGGGCGCCTTCAAACGACATAAAATATACTTCTCCGGCTAGAAAAACACCCCCTGGACGCTTGATGATGTTTTTAATGACACAGTCTTTTCAAACTTCTCGGGGGTAGCGTCCATGCACCATAACGCAGGCGTAGTCGCTGATGTGTGGATATAAATAACATCAAATAAATGTCCAAGCGCGTAATAGCTTATACAGTACTGAAAAAAAGTCGACCCAGATGCTCAAAAAGTGTTTGTCTCTCTCCTTTAGAGAAAAGTCAAAGCGCTGCTCCAGGTGCGTCATTGAAGTCTTTGTGCCAATCTGAAAAGCTTTCTCGGAGCCCACAGGCTATGTACACATCACAAAAAAAGTTTTCAAAGTCAGGGGATTAAGCTTTTTAACAAAACAGAGCGCTATTTATAGACACGCGTCGCCAACTAATTGTACATATTTCGCCGCGAAGCCGCTCGGTCGAACCGCACGTTTTGCATACATGGTTAAAAAAGGTTGATGAAGTGGGAAAAAAAGAAAAAGAAAATCATCGCCGGTGAGATGAAGGAGGCGGAAAAACGAGAGCCGTTTTTGTAGCCGTAAATGTGGTTAGTGTTTGGAGGCCGGGGTTTCCCGTGCTCAGGCTTTTTGTGGTTTATATAGCTCAAGCGCCCAGCAATTATTGCGCTGATGCGACTCCAACACGTGGTGTCTGGAGTCAGATCCATTCCCTCCGCCGTGATCTATCACGCCTATAGACGACACGGACAAGTCTAATATCTAATAAACACACCTACACCAAACACGCCGGGGCATTGTTTCACCCCCGCATCTCCCCGCGGTTATTCAGTGAACACTTTAACACCGTCTGCCGTACATACCGACATGGCACCGTTTCCCTGGACGATCCATGCGCCCCGCGCTTCGGAGGCGCTCATTTTCGGCCAGTAACACCGATCAGTCCATCAGTCGTGTAATATCACCACTATCTCCTGGCAACATGCGGTTCAAAAGACCGTTTCATAGAGCCGAGCCAAGCTGCAGTCTACAGTATAAGGTATGAGTGAGTGAGTCACCGGAGAGCTGGGAGTCGCAGAGGCGCAGGAGTAGAGTTTCACTTAGTCACAGGGGAGAGCTGTTGTGCAGGTATACAGGTATTCCGCTCCACACATATGATATTTTATATTATCCACTCGTGTGGCCCGTTTAAAACGTCTTTTTTCCCCCCCTGTAAAATCCACTTTACACTTACACCACTTACTGCACACATTTTGAAATATTTAATAAAATGTAATTAATGGTGATCTGTCATATGGAGCCCCTCATGACGCCAATAAACGTTTAAACGCAGCCGTTTTTAAAGCCTCTGGCAATTACGCACAGCCTACACATGTAATCATCATCATTTTTATTAATCATTATTCAGAGCTCGTTCATGTGTATAGATAAAAAGGAATGATGCATAATATTTTGCTCACAGTATATGGCTTTTACATAGGCCAAAGCAGGATTAAAAAAAAAAAAAAAAAAAAAAAAAAACAAAGAAAAAAAACTTTTGTGCACGCTTGGATGAGTGATGGAAATATTATTTTACAGTGTTCCTAATCAATCAATTCATCAGTCAATAATAAAATAAAATGATATGTTACTTCACAAGCTAATATCATTTTTACATCACTGTATCATTACAATCCCCCAGTGAAAAGGGGAGTGAAAAGAAAAATAAGACATTGATTTCAAACAAATAAATACAAGGTTACAGTTTGATATTCAGCGCTGAAATGTTCCATGTGTTTGTGTGGAAACTGATGGACAGACAGTTCAGTGTGTCAGTGAGCAGGCCTGCTCTGCCTGCCCCTCATGCATTTACTGTAGAGGGCATCCTCTACCCTCTCTGAGCTCACAGAGGCCTCCACATCTCAGCCTGCTCTCCACTCAGCAGCTCATTTTGGTCCCCCCACACCCTCCCCTCTGCCCCCCATCACCCACCCACCCCCCCCGCCCTGATTACCCATCAGTCCCCCCAATGAGTGCCACATCACACACCAGCAGTGTGACACCACAACATGTGCAATGCCACTCTGTGTTCCCTTTCCACGCTGCTCCCAAACAGGCTTTATTGCAGTGTCTTTATGACAAAGGCCTTTGATACTCAGAGCTTATTCCAAAATGAAAGAGACGACTATAGAGGCACAGCTGTCAGGTTATTTGGATCCTTTAAGGTTTTTGCAGCTTGTTTTTATACTGTTGAACTGGATAAAACTTCGTACATTTCACGTTAGGACTCCCATATAAAACAAAGCGCTTTATGTGCAGTTCCACAGCCTAAGTGCTTGAATAACTTGAAATAAGTTGACTTCTTGTGTTTCATATATGTGTGTATATATGTTTGAATATGTATGTATGTGCACAGGCACATGAATGTGAGGGAGCTTGTGTAGAGTTGTGTATGTGTGTATGTACATGTGCACAGGCGTGCACATATGTGAGTGCGTGTGGTGGCTTTCTGTGTGTGTGTGTGTATGTGTGTGAGGATGTGGGAGGGATATATATAAAGTCTGAAAGCACTGACACGCATCTGGCACCTCGTCATGTGGACAGGAGGAGAAAAAAAAAGAGTGATTGAGTTACACTTCCCCTCACTGTGCCCCAAACGCCAGAAATATGGTTCACATTGTCCAACATTCTCAAAGATCAGCTAACAATTTATGGATGGATAAATGTGAATAGTAGTAATTAAATCTGTAATAGTGATAAACATGGCCTTGCAGGAACCATGGAGCCAGTTATTCCAACAGAGTTCAGTTTCAAGTCCGATAATATCAGTTTTTCACCACTGAATACATTTGCAGTAATGTGGAAAACGTCCCTAAACGTTGTAGAGGAATTTCATTGTGGGACTGTTTATTTGTATGGCCCAGGGATGACAGAAATATCAAAATGCAAGTCGATTTCGTATCACCAATCTGATCAACCGAATCAACTTTAATATATATTTACTGTGCGCTGATTTGATTCGAGTTGGCAGTTGAGTTTCATTTTGGAACCGTTTTATTTGTAAGGCTTATGAGAAAAAGACATATCAATGAGTGTATCGGTTTCACATCCTCAATTTAGGCAAGCCGATCAGCTTTAATGCATGTTCAGTGTATGCTGATACTCAAATGTTAAGGGCCAGCTAATCAGCCTTGAATGTGGGTAAGCTGTTCCCCGCTATCGTCCCACCAGAGGCAATAGCTATAAGCCCTATCCCGGCCCCAGACGCCCCTTCCACCCCGGTGTAGTCGTGACTTAAACCCTGACAAGCTCAACTCATCAAAGACTGTTTGTCCCATCTGACTCCGCTTTGCCTCGGCGCTGTACATCCAGCATCTGTCTTCCAGCTCCCTACAGGATACGGCCCGGATTCATACTGCAAGGCCCGCCGTCTGGCTCTCTGTCATTCAGAGGTAGTGTGACCTCCGTTCAAGTTTAAACGCTGCTGTTTGATGTCCCGGAGATGTGAGGGAGACAGCGGAGAGGGCGTTAATGTGCCAGAATACGCTGTTCAATCAAAAATACCACTTCCCCTCCTCAGTGTCCCGGTTGTAACCCGGCCTGCAATCAACTTTTGATTGAATGTGAACGCTGGAACATTTCACATGCAGAATTTCAGTTTAGGACTTATCAGATATTTGACTTTCAGCCTATCACAGTTAATATTAAACAGACTTAATATCACACAGTAATGAGTATAGCACAATGCAGTTCAATCAGCGGGGCTGCCGCTCGCCTGGTGCACAGCTGGATCGTCTCTCTCAGCTCTGGTATTATTCATCTACTGTGTTACACTGGCTTGGAGTCATTGCACAGTAGGAGAAGTCACTAACAGTGAGGAACCACAGTGTACCACAGCGAACAGAGTGTTCGTTTCGTGATTTATGGTAATATTGTATTTCTGCTCCTTCTGCCACTCAGTTTCAATTATTTGCTTTCAATAAAAATCAATGTCAGCTGATGCTCGCTGACTAATTTTGCTGCTGAGATATCAAGCGTGTAATAAAAAGCTCTGTTCCCTACTCCCAATGGGAATGACAAGGATAGTGAGAACCACACATGCACACAGACACACATACACACACATACACACAGTGTTTAAACTTGTCAGCGAACTAACTAAGCAGAATTTCTCAATTCTCAATCTCTCTCTTTATATCTCTCTCTCCCTCCGTCTCTGTGTCTCTGTCTCACACACACACACATGAACACGCACATACACACACGCTGAAAGGGAGACTAAGTAGTGAGAGGCCCACATCCCCTCACTATTAACAACACCTCATTAGGAAAGATGACAAGACACACAGAGCTCATTGTCGACAGTCAAACGTAGATAAACAGTCAGCCCAGCAATTTAGGCACGCCACACCCACGCAGGCACACACAATTTGCACACACGCACACACACACACTTTTACATTTAACTCCAAAGCAAGTCACCTCACAAAGAGAAATGTAAAATAAAGCAGGGGTGAGCAGCCTTGCTCTTTCTTGCTCCCTCCTCCTCCTCTCCTGTGTATACTCTCATCATTCAAGAGGAAAAGTACAGCCACTTAAGACTCAGGATTACGGCTCCATTTCACAGTGGTGCATTTTTCAAGACACTTAATTATAGCTTTCTAGAGGAGGGCTGTGACGAGGCCCAGGCTTTCAGCTCTAACGGGATGTTTCCATGTTTGGCAGGCCACCAGCCAGCCGGCTTGCCAGCAAACCAATCAGTCAGTCCCAACAGCTAGGCAGCTAACCAGGCAGCCAATCACCAAACCAACCAGGAGAGCAGCCTTCCAGCCAGCCAGCAAACCAAAGAGTGGGCAGACAGACTGGTAGCCAATTAGTTAACTAGCGAGCCGACAGAGGAGGAGGAGGGGGAGGACGATGATGATGATGGCCAGAAACTCTACTCCTCTTTACCTCATTGACACGATCTCGCCGACTCGCATCCACGTCCTGATCCCAGATCACGGCTAAGCCCATAATGACTGTTTGTCACTGAGCCCGTGACATCACCATGAACTGTAAGGACAAGGAAGGCACGTTCTGCGGTGTGTGTGTGTGTGTGCGTGTGCGTCTCTGTCTGTGTGAAGAAGTGTTTTTAAGAGTTTTCTATTAAGGCTATCGAGAGACAGCCAGGGCGACTGCGCCTATACACCCTCAGTTTTTGCATTTATTTGGCGCTCTGTGAGACAGTCAGACGGGGAGAGAGAGAGAGAGAGAGAGAGAGAGAGAAAAAAAGAGCATATTCCATGTTCAGTTTTGTCTGATATTTCACTCTGTTCTCGAAATGGCAGAGAGAAGCATGGAAAAGCCAGGGAGGGAGAAGAGATGGAGGGGGTGGCTGCTCACTGCTTGTGGCAGGAGGGGAGAGGAGAAGGAGGAGGGGGGAGGGTGGGGGTGGGGGTATAAAGACAATTTCCTCTCTGCTCTTATTGCTCTGACTGTCTGCCGCCTACCGCCTTCATGGAGGTCCCTAATTGAGATCACTTGTACTTAAAAATAGGAACAAAAAAGGAACTTCTGCGGCTTGGGAGATGGAGAGGAGAAAATAAAGCAGTAATATGTGACGAAGGCTGCCATTAAAGAGTCCCAATGATAGATCTAAGCGACTGGGGCAGAGAGCTGAGACTCTTTTTCTGTCTGCCAGGGAACCTTCAGATGTTGACGTGTCACACACCACCTGCTGTCACAGCTCTGTGTGTGTGCGCGTGCGAGTGTGTGCATGTGTGTGTTTTTGTGTGTGGGGGGGCTCTTTTATAGGATAGGGTGACAGTGCCCGGGGCCGAGTCCAGAAACATGCCAAAAAGGGAGATTTTAAAGTTTCCACTCTCGTGTGTGTGTGTGTGTGTGTGTGTGTGTTTTTGGTGGGAGCGCAGAACGTGTGTACATTACAGTTTTTAATGCGTAGCTGCAACAAAATATCTTCACAGTCACCAGGCATTTTTGGCTGCACCGTTCTATGCAGCCTTTGTATCATTAGCTATGCTGGTATTAGTCCTTCACTTTGATTCAGGCTTTCCACCAATCAAATCCTCCCTAGAGCAGCCTTTCCCAGAGTCGGTCCCAGAGTATCACTATAAGGCGTGCTGGTTTTCCCCTAAAACCATCTATCACTCAATCAGGTCTGATCGTGCTATTAATCAAACAATGAGCCTGCTCCTCGGAGGCTCGAAGGAAACTCGCCGTATCCAGGAGTGGTACCGGACCACGGCTGGGAACGGGAACCCTGTAAAGAGCGTTTATCTTGGACGGAGAACCTCTGTAGGTGCTAAAGACAATACAGACACTTGGGCTTGGCCAACATTCCACTTTACACTTTCCCCTTCCTCTGTGTATTTCACTGGTCTACTTCCCCTCTGCAAACTAGCCGGCTAGTTTCAAAATATTTATAGTACATCTGCAAGACATGCTGTTCTCATGTATCCAGGACCGTAGCCCCGTATTCATTATGCGAGGTAAAACTAATACCAGATTTATAGGGGGAGATTTCTCTCTGTTCTCCCTGTCCGTGTAGTAGATTGAGGATGATTTATGTGAGGTAAGGAGGCACAGGCGAGATGGATAGAGTGACTACAGAGAGAGGCAAACAGGCAGCGCCCCAGACTAGCGCTCGCAGGGGGGCTATCGGCTATCACTCACCCGTTTCCACTGCCCCTGTTTCCCTCCCGACTGGAAGAAGGTAAGACGGGATGGAGTGTTTGGAGGGATGGAGGGATGGAGGCAGGAGACGGGGAGGAAAAGGAAGGAGGGAGACAGGAGGTATGGATGTATGGATGTATGTATGTATATGCATGGAAGACGGGTGGAGGAATGTCCAGGTGTGCTGGGTCCAAACCAATGTAAGGAACTATAGAGGAGCGCCAAACGGGGTGAAAAAAAAAAAAATCTTTCGTGGATGCTCAATTGCACACAGACATAAACACTTAACCATGGACGCAGCAAACCTATGCCTGGAAGTGTTCTGCATACTAATGCTTTTTTTTCCCTCTTTTTTTTTTTTTTTTTTTTTTTTTTATATCGCTGTGTACGCAAATCTATTGGATATCTCTGTTTAGCTTGGCCACCTACTCACATTAGGTGGCGGATGTTGTCATGTGAACGTCCAAGTCGAAAAACCTTAAGCTTGGGTTTGCCTGGCGCTGCTCAGCTCTGCCGCTGTGTTTCAGGGGGGTAATCAGCATCAAAACTGTCAGTCAGTCCTCGTGTCCAGCACTCAGAAAAACAGCCAATCAGATAAACAGGAAATGAAAACACAGCGCAGAATGGTACCGCAGCGCCCGGGAGTGCATCGTGCAACGGTGCTCAGCTTCCGAGGGTTTGGACCTCTCTTTCTTTTTCTCCCTCTCTCCCTGATCTCTTCCTGATCGTCATCCAGCTCCCTCTCATTCACTGTGGAGCGGCTCCAAACGACTGAGCCTGAACTCTGCAACCTGGAGCCGTATACACTAGATTGAATTCCGCACCATTTAAATGTTAAAATGGCCCGGGGAAGCCTTGGCCTCCGCGATTCCGACAACTTGGAGAGGCGTCGACACGGGGGCCTCGCATGGTACACCGGATACCCCCGCACGCCTCCGCATGCCGGTGCCCACCAGAATTCCCGGAGGAGTTTGTCCTGAACGAGTTAACGGACGAAGCTGACAGCATCGCGGCTGATCCAGCTCACTCAGAGATGGACCTGTGCCTAAAGCCTTAGCCTGTAATTACATCGGAGCGATTAGGCTACTGGTCAGATGACTCACACCAAGGTGGGGGTGGAGCAGGGGAAGGGGACGAGTGGATGGAGTTCACTTTCATAGCTTGCAGCCAGAGATGTGCTCAGACAAATCAACTCCAGCCATCTCTCAAAAAGAAGAAAGGGCTTAATGCAGAAAACATCTTGACTGTTGGGGGAAAACATGATTTCACAGCAGATAAATGACTATTGTCTGATTGTGTGACCTATGACCCTGTTTTTCCACACAAGTCAAAGCTCTCCGGTTATTCCAGGACAGGGCCTTTTCATGTCGTGTCTGCTCTGCCCCTCGCTGAGATTCAAATGACGCCAACTTTTTGGTATTAAAACAAGTCCTGAGCAGGGAGACTCAGTGACTGCTGAGTCCCACGGGGAACATTAATTACATTGTGAAACGTTGTCCTTCAAATATGATCCATTCTGTGGTGTTGCGTTATGGCATTGCTGAGTATCTGAATGTCACACACATAAACCTCCCTCTCTGGCAACAGGGCTGTTGGGATGTGGTCTCAGGCTGACAATTAAATTGTCCGCTTGGAATACGCCGTCACTGTGGAAGCATGAGATTTATAGGGAATAATTCCGCTAGAATTGATAATGTTAAATGTTTTAACTGGATTTTATGGCGTAATACATCATTGTGATGGAGTTTGGCGTTCCCTAGAGACAGAAAACTGTCCCCAGTAGTTGCAGAACTCATTTTCAGACAGTAAAACAATTAAACAAGTGCTAACCAAGCCACTCTCCTCTCACTGGACTATTGTGTAAAAAAAAGAAATTAAAAAAAGTTGTATAATGTGCTATAATATAAGAGCTGCTTTAACATTATCGTATAAAGAGTGTATAAATAGACACAAATCAGACTTTTCACAAACCACAAACTATTCCATGTTGCACGCCATGTAGCTTTCAGACAAGTGAAGCGACCGTGCTGCTTGTTTACATATGGAGAGCTCTTTTTTTCCATCAGTAATCACCTCACACTGCGAGCCTGATGATTGGGTAATATTTATGATGGGTCCTCAGGGTGTGCCCCTGTCTCTCTCCCTGTCTCCTGCTGTGAGAATGTTTTGATTAATGTGTGAGAGTGTGTGTGTGTGTATCTACAATAATTGAATGTGTGTGCATGTGTCTCCAAGTAGGTGACGCGCATATGTGTGCATATGCATGTGATGTGGGTGTGTATGTGTGTAGCAGTAAAGGGGGCCGGCTCAGAGACTCTGGTTAACCAGACTGTAATTTGGAGGCCCACTGAAGACTCCCAGCAGCCTCTCACTGTTTGTTTACCAGAGAAACCAACTCTGCTGTTTCTGCTGCATTTGCAGGGTCCGGGAACGAAGGACGACGGGCTTTGTGTATCTTTCTGTCTGTGTGTGCATGTGTGTGTGTGTGTGTAGGTGTGATGATGCGTGATATATAACATTTAGGAGAAAGTGATATATGGTAAACTATAGGTTAAGGCAACGCTGCCTGTGGGTTTGTGTGGGTGCTGAATTCACTCTGGATTTTTTTTAGGTCCTAACTCACCCCCATTCAGTGCTTTTGGGTATTACAAACATATTAAGGCAATATTAATGTGGTGCTAAAAACATTTGGACAATCAAATTTAATTATGGTGACTTATTTTGTATGCCACCCTCCTTTTTTTGGCACTCACGGCGGGCCAGAAATTAAATGTTCCCAATTAAGTGAGAGAACAGAAAAATCCCTCATTCCCTGTTATTTTTCCTCATATATTTTTAAGCTACAGTGAAGTAATTCAAGGCAGCAATATACATACATCTGCCTTGTTTCCTGAAATGGTAGCTTTGTCATAAATAAGAAAACAAAAGGAGCTCAACTTCACTCACACACACACACAGGGAAAAAAAAAAAAAAACCCTTGCGTTAAAAAGTGTTTGTCAGCAAAAATGACTGCTATTTTTGTTTGTGCCAAGAGTAATTCTCTCGAGACTAAACTGCACGCTTTCTGTCCCAATTGGGTTTTTTTTTTTTTTTTCATTCCCCTCCCAAGCAGGAATAAAAAGAAAACAATGCAATTCAAAGGACCGGAGCTTCTAGCCTGTCATTTAGCTGTAACTCTGAATTGTCTCTGCTCTCTTTGAGCTGTTTTCTTTCACACACACACAGAAATGTTGCAGCATCCTAAAATTCCATGACGAGAGAGAGAGAGAGAGAGAGAGAGAGAGAGAGAGAGAGGAAGACAGAGGAGGAGAGGAGCTTTCAGAATATCACTCTAATAAAATATTCCTGCTCCTCTGGGATCTCCTTTGCTCATTCAGCATCGGGAGAAGTTAGTGGAAAAGGCCTGTTATTGGTCTTGGCCCAAAAGGAGAGAGAGAGAGAGAGAGAGAGAGACAGAGACAGAGAAAGACAGAGAGAGAGAGAGAGGGAGACCTATTTCCTTTGGGGAAAGACAAGAAATAAAGTTGGAGGAGAACAGAGCAACAGTTATTGATGGAAAACTTTTAACAGCAAAAACAAAACGAGCTACAGACTACTGTAAGAGGACAGCTGCTTGGGTGAGAGGCAGGATTCAGCGAGAGAGTGAAAACTTTGATCAGGGCAGCGCTGCTTGTCAGAACAACATAATGGGCCTGAATCAGTGTAAATTAAAAAAAAAAAAAAAAACCTCAACATAAAACCACCAGTTTGCCATTCATTTTTAGGAGATGTCTGACTCAGACAATGGGAACTACCTGCAATCTCATTTCCCAGCTTTTTGCAGCTTTTTGACTTCGCTGCACAGGCAGAATTGGTGTGAAAGCAGTTTTTATTTTATTTTTTTTCAGCCAAAAAAGAAAAAGCACAGAATTTTTTCAAACTTCTGACAATTTTGTGCAAGTCGCCGATGTATCTCTGAGCTTTCCCGGTCTTTGTCCCAATATGATCTGTCTTGTTTGTTTTTTTAGGTTCCTTTGTTCCCTTGTCACTCATGAAGTCTCCCTCTCTCTCTCTCTCTCCCTCTCTCTCGCTGTCTTTCTGTCTCTCTCTCTCACACACACACACACCTCCACACACTCTATCTCTCTCTGGAGGCCACTTTACAAATGAACCCCCCACCACCACCACCACCACCGCCTTCCCCCCCAAGAGACTTGTCACTATCAGCTACACGAACCATTGTAGAGTTCAAAGACTAGCGTCCAACTACACACACCTACACACACTCCCCTTCTAGCCCTTTTGTGTCTCTGGGGCATATTTAATTTCACTGTGTGTGCGCATTTGAATACTCTAATGCCTGCTCATGTGTGTGTAAGGCTCCGTGCGTTTCTCTCTCTCTCTCTCTCTCTCTGTGTGTGTGTGTGTGTGCCACAGGTGGTAAGGTGACTGCGGTGACTGCTGGCCTTGATTGTTGCGGTGACCAAAGCAGTAGCGCTGCCCCGTCCCCATTTGTCATCACCCTTTTCTTGAGAGCGTGGGTGGGAGGGGCAGGATGGGAGGAGGAGGAGAGGGAGCAAAGGAGAAGAGGAGGGTATAATGGTCAGTGCCCCCCCTCCAACCCCCCCACACCCCGCCTCCTGCAGTGCCAGATGGGAGCTGGTTTGAAAGCCTCCTGTGTTGCTCTCACTGTGCGCAGTGCCTCAGGAGCGCAAAACGATCCATCTCTTTGTATCTCTTTTACTGTCTCAGTCCCTTGTCAGCTAAATTTTTCTCTTTTTATGCCTCTCACAAATATCAAACACATGCATGCCCCCTCTCTGTGTTTCTCTGTCTGTGTGTTTCTCCCTCTCACACACACGCTGTTTCCCTGCTCGGTGTCAACAGATCGCCATAAAAGGCTTGCGTGGGCGTCACCAGGTGGGTGGGCACTCTGATTTTCAGGTGTGCATTTGATCTGTTGTGTTCACACCTCAGCGTTGGCAGGGGGCCCGCTGTGTGGGCAGGTAATTTGAGCAAATTAGGAGATGGGGCCAGTGTGCTATTAATGATACCCCATACCCTCTACTGTACGTCCACCTATTGTTCCCTTCTCTGTACACACCTTTCTTTTCTTCCGCTCTGCCTTCCTCAATCCCATCTGTGCCTCCCCCTCAACACCCACCCTTTGGCCCCTGTGAATGCACAGTGCATGGAATGCACACACACACACACACACACACACATGCACATGTACACACGGTGCACATGGGAAGGGGGTGGCAGGAGGGGGGGATTGGTTCCAGGTGCCAGTTTGAGTGAGAGCATTAATCAACCAGACAGATCTTCCAGTCACAGACACCTTGAGCACCCCAATCACACACACACACACAGTGTACACTATACACACACACGCCTATGTGACATATATTTTGCAGCACCGTGTTTTCACAGTGATCATGACACAACACCCTCACTATTTCTCTGTGACAAGAGATAAACACAATTTCCCTCTGAGTTTTCTTCTTTTTAATCTGTGTTATGAATCATAAATGATTATGACTTGTGAGAAAGTGAGTGCTGAGATCCCGTCTGAAGACACGCTGTAACAGGGGTGTACTTATTCCCTCTGACAGCTCCAGTGATCCGCTGCCAAGCTATTGATCATAGTCAGAGTTTCGTGTAACCCTTTGATGCGCCTTGGCTCCTCTTGTTTCACCTTCTCCCTCTAAAGGGCCAATCTAGGATATTAAGCAACACTAGTCCCAAGTGAGGCTGAATTTAGTGTCATTGTAGGAGGCTTTTGATGTTTATACATGCACTCTCCAGGCAAAACTGCATGTAGCTAATCAAATTTGCTTGGAAAATATGGTTTGTCGCTGTAACACATCCAACACGTACTGCTCTTTTCGTGACCTGCGAGTAAGGAGGCTCAAATATTTGGGAGTTCTGCCTCAGTCAGAGGGGATCCCGCATTCCTTTAAGATTAAACTAACAAGGGGAAAAACCTGCCCTTTCTCCGGCGTGTTGCAGAACAGGTAAGGCCTTGTGTAGGTGCTGCGGCTGCACTCTCACTCACATCGTTACACGCTGAACCCAAACATCCAAGGAGCCTCGACACTCCATATTCCCCCCCCCCCCCAAGGTACAGAAATACGGGCCATGTAAGAGAACCCCACCCTGCCCCCCCTCCCCCTCCAATCCTCTCCCAGAAGGCGAACAATGCCGCTCATGCTTCCTGCGGTTTCATTGTGCTGTGTCGTCTCTGTGAACATGTTCATCTTCTGGACAAAATCGGCCCAGAATGCCACGGAATGTTTATACAGGCGAGAAACAATGCGCAAAAAAAACGCAGAGGACAGACAGAGCAGAGTGAAAGAAATATACAATTCGGGGGTTATATACTGGTGTTCTGTTTCATTAGGGTGAATTGGTTCCAAGATAGACCAATTTTCAAAGTGTTAGGTAGTTACTTCCTCTCGGAGGGCTTATATCGGATGACTGTAATTCGCCCAGCATGATGCAGCCGAAATGGATGAAGGGCTGCAGGATCTTGTAAAGTGTGAAAATAGCACAGTGCAGCATTAAAAGCTTCACAGGCTAACGCAACGGCACTAAGCTACCTGGTAATTATGGTGTATTTAAAAAAAAAAAAAAAAAAAAAAAAAAAAAATCATAGCTGTAGACCAAATGCAAGTCTGCAGTGCAATCCAAAGAGATCCACAGTTTACAGAGCTGTTTTCTAATTTGGCGCTTTTGCTCGAGTCGATTCCCTTTGATTTCTGGGAATATTTAGCTTTGGAGTGACTTGATTAAAAAGCAGCGCAGACTAACATTCATAGCACAGACATTATCACTCCTCTGGGATGATTGATTGGCTGTAAAACCTGTCTGTGTACCAGCACGCTGAACTGAGAGAAACCTAGAGTAAGCAAAGTCAACTGGCAGATATCCTTACCATAATATTGTAATTAGCCCTGCAGCATGTGGATCGCAGCTACTGTATATGAGGATAAAACAAGGGATAACACACAGCGCCTTGGGAATATTTACACTGTGCTCTCCGTTTGTTGTTGCAGTCTCCACGTTACAGGAGTGTATGTAATCTCACTCTGCCGTGAGGCTTTCTTCCCCCCGCACATTTCAATAACTCCTCGGTGCTTTATTTGGCAAGAGGAGACACGGAGATTGAATATGAATCAATAGTTCGAAGCCGGTGGTTGACTGATCTGGATGAGACAACAAAGTGCGCCCGTCAACAGGACGGGAAAAGTGTCTCTCGAGGAGGGCTTCTCTCTCCACTTTCATTTTTCACTCATGCTTCAGGAACCTCGTTTGATAGGGAATTAATATACACTATTGAGCAATGTTTTAACCAAATACTCTATATTAATCAAACCTTTTTTATATGTTATGCACTCTAACCGTTTCGGATATTACTGTGAAAGAAAATATGCTGCTGGGAGTGCTTTTAATGCCTCAGTGTGGCCATCCAAATTCCCTTACAAAATAAAAACAAAGACACTTTTCTCAACAACAAGACATATTTCAGGCCATTACAATAACAGGTTATAGTGTTCCCATGGCACACACATTTAGAGCGTAATAGCTACCTACAGCCAACATTTAGGGCCATAATCAACCAGTTAGGGCTGCTATAGACTTCTGAAAATACAAACCAATTAATCTATCTTTGATTAAACACTGATCACATTAACAGTGTACACCTTCTTGATTACCCTCAGGAATTATGTAGACTAATGTGCAGCTCGAGCACTAATAAGTCCTAATAGCTGGTGCCTTCACAACTGCGCAGCTCGCAAGCACACACGCACCATTTTACTCCATCAATATGACCCTGCTGGGATTAAATAACATGTTTGCCTCAGAGGTACAATTAAGCAGCGCTAAATAGAGTTCCTTTGAGCCCGGAGTTAAGGGAAGAGGCTTCCCTGCACAGTAGCAGCCAGTGAAGCGCTCAGATTTTTCCCTCTGGCTTTTTCAAATTACCTATTGATGAGTGGGCTTCACGTCTCCCGGGCTGGGGAGGAGGGAGGATGTCTGGTTCACTTTTTAAGATGTCTCCTTACGTCTCCAAGAAGCAGGCCTGTGGTTAGATCTAAAGGCAACACTTATGCAACAGAAGCTGCCTTTCTCAAATACATATACAGTTTCCCTGCAATTTATCTGAGATTTTCTTTGGGAAAAGTTTTCCGCCCTGAGTCTTCAGATATTTACCCACATCGTCCCGCTCTCTTTTGATCGTGTTGATTTGGGGTCCGTCTGTGTAAGCATTTTTTTTCCCCTCTCCTGCAACTGCGCAACTTTATGAAACGATAATTGCTCCCATGACTTAATTGTCTATATGTAATTAAGTTTGTAATAGAGAAAATAGGCACTTAAATGTTCCCCAGAGAGGCATGGTGGTTGAGTGGGTGCCACACATGTTGAAGATTATTCTGCCCTCCCCATCTGCCAGTATGAGAAGTTATAAAAAATGTATTTGAGCCAATTAAATGAAAATTGCTTGATCTATATGCCAAGACAAATTTTAATGAGCCCTTTTCTCAATAGAAGTATTTGCTCTCTCCCTCAATCTGCTCAATTTATCACTGGGAATGTGTGCTCAGGCCTAAATTTAAAATCTCCTTGAAAGACAAATCTAAGGGATTGGAGCAATGTGGCTTTTCCGACTAACAAAACAATATTTTCCTACTTGTCTTCTCAGAAGCAGGCTCACATAGTAGAAAAAAGATCCAGGAGAACAGGAGCACTCAAAAACAAGAAGAAGAAGAAGAAAAAAAAGATCAAGAAAACAAAACGGCGGAAGGCTTGACCTCAGTCATACCATCTTTTTAATTAAAGGCCACATTGAGACACACTGACCACCAAATGGATTTAAAAACTTGCAAACAGCTGACAAGCGCAGATAAAATCAAATGCTGCTCCCCTTAATTTTAGATGAACCAAAATAAGTGCACAGGGTGTCAAAATTGCTGTGTTAAAACTTAAATGCAGTTTAAAGTTAACATTTAATTCAACTTGATTGTGCAATGTCTCCATCTCAGTAAATCTTGTTTGACCAAAACAAATATTTTCATGTTGCCAAGATTAGCCAATCCTCATATTCTACATTTCTGCATTGCAGATTATAAATACCGCAGAAAGCACTAGTGGTGCTGCAAAATCACATGGTGCTGTGAAAGGGGATCCATGTGCGTTTTCTGTCCCAAAACAAAGACAGTGTCGTTCAGTTCCTTGGCTCTGTCGCTGATCAGCACAGCGTCAAACGATACATGAACACAGATTGATCAGTGATCACCTTTTCTGTCATTGCTGCCCTCCTGAACATCAGCACACATCTGCTCCTCTCTCTCTCTGCCTCTACTACAGTATGCTTTCAATTTCCTGTAGCACTGGTCTTCTCCACGTTCTCTTTTGGTCCGACCCCAGAGACACACCAAGGGGTCAGAGGTTAACATGGTAATAGGTGGTGGTGATTGGTAGAAGAAGCTCACTCTCCCTTGGCTTTCAGAACATATTAAGCTGCTGTGCTTCTGTGGAGCAGGAGAGCGAGCCCTGCACAGCTGTGTCTGACCACGAAGTGTTCCCTCCGACTTCTTAAAAACATCTTTTAAACATTTGATTTGGACAGAGGAGCAGAGGCTATGGACCGGAGAGAGAGCAGGGAATCTATTAAATTGAGCTGCTCTCCGTGTGGCATGGGAATGAAAATGTTTCTGTTTAAATTTCAAAATTCATCTGGCAAACCTAAAACATTCATTTATTTTGCACTGATTAAATTAGATTGTGTAAAGAGGCTGTCACAATAGAATACACCAGACCCAAAACGGAGGCCACAAATTACAACATACAAGTTGGCCTCCACAGGTAATTGAAAATCATAAAGTTGACACTGGGGCCTTATTTATCCCTTGATATCCACTGCTACTGTGCAGAGGTCTTGAATCTATTATAATGTTAATTTCTATGGGTCCACTTTGTGAGCCAAGTAAGATCAGGATCTTACATGTGAGTCTGGTCAAATCAGGGCAAAAGAATAAACTGAACTGAAAATAATATTTCTGTAATGCTTTGAATATGTATATATATTCATATGTGCTGAAAGTAAGGAAGAGTTTTATCAGTAAATCAATTGCTTGCTCAGTCCGTTTAAAACCAAACCAACTATTTTGCATTTGCAACCAGCTGAAGGCTGCAGACTGCGCTGTGTAAAAATTCAGATTCAAAGAAATTCCTAGTTTCTCTTTTCAGCTATTCATAGAGAGGCAATAATTCACAATAAGATAAGGGTTGTAAATTCAAATGAATTGCACTGCTTGAACTATGAATTCAAATTGGAAACTGACAGGGTGAGACTTCTTGCAGAATGTAAATTTATGCCTGCTAATTAAATGCACTCTGGAGGACGTAGAGACCCACACTCATTTAGGATAGCAGCCCTGAATGAACAAGTTCAGTAAGTTCAGACGGACGTTTCTTGGCAAACTAATCAATACTTCTGCCCTACGCACTCAGACCCAACACAGACACCCAACACAGGCTCTGGGGGCCAAACAACCCAGAAATCCCACATCTTGTTTCAATGCTCAACTGTAAACTCTCTTGTGCAGCGACTGTTTATGTTTGTCAGAAATATCACCCGTGCTTTTGTTTTTGGTTCCGCAATGGCATCGCTTTGTAAATCTAGGGGTACGTTGCACAAACATGTCATCTGCCCCTTTTTAGAAATATTTATAAACAATACATAGAGTAAATACTTGAATCTCTAAATATGAAGGGTTTTTTTATATATATATGTATATTTGCGCACCACAAAACCCTTGATGATAGTTGGGTCTTTCCTCCACCACAGAGCCTTGGACCTTGATAGCAGGGGCTTCAGTGACCTTAGCTGCTCCCTTTATCTGGACTCAAAGCCCCACTACAGATCCAAAATCCGTAACTTTGACCCAAGCCTTCAACACCTCTCCCCAAACCTAAACACCTGACCCAAGCACCAACCCATCACCCAAGCCCCTTAACCCTAACGCAAACCAAACTCCAGACACAACAGCAGTAAGTCAGCGAGTACTCACCCCAGAAGAAATTTTGTTGACATGGTGTCACTGTGCTGAAAAGGCTGTTAGATGCCATAGCCGCCTCTGGTTGCAGCAAACCCCACTTTTGTTCCTCTGTGGTTTCCGTGACCCTTGACACGTCCTAAACCAAGAGCACGCAGCATGTCATGAAGACGTTAAAAAAAAAAAAGAAAAAAAAAACATAAAAAAGAAAAAAAAAACACGGAAAAGCCATCCACAAGAAATGCTTTTTCGTATCAACTATTTAGATGACCACAAGTAACAACCAGGTCTGGTTTTATAGGAAAAAAAAAAATGAAGAGGCAAATATCGCCTTTGCGGATAGATCAGATGGTGTCGGACTTGCTTGCTTGGCGAGTGTGGTTGGAACGTACTTACTCGCTTAGCGCCGTCCTTGTGACTGGTTCTGGCCCGCGACGATTAACCATTTACACTCCAGGTCGCCCTCAAACACCAACCCCGAGCCGCACGTCTGTGGTTCTGTGGTTGTTTGGGAGGCGAGCAGAGCCCTCACACAACCCAAAAGGCACCAGCTTTAAAACTCGTCTCTTTCCTGCCCTCCATGTGCTGTCACTGGAGAGCCTGGGTCACATGCCCTCTGACGTCATCAAGGCACAACGGCGGACTGGGACAGCCTACCGTTGTGGCTTGCCTCCCTCTCCTCTCTCCACTTCTTTTTTCTCCCCCTCTTCTTCACTCTTCTCTCCCCTTCTCTCCTCTCTTCTCCTCCTCTGGCTCCCTCCTTCTCTCTACGCGTGGTTCGGCAGCTTTTCCAGGCTCTCTGGGGGATCGGGCTCTGAGGCTCCCATGAGTCAGGAGGCTTCAGTGGGGGCAGCTTGTTCAACCGCCCATGCCTCCTCAGCATATGGGGAACAGTGCTCTCTGGCTGCTTTTGCCTCCCTTCACTCTTTCATCCCCCCTCCCTCTCCCTCTCTCTTTCGCTCTCTCTCTCTCTGTCTCTCGTCCTCCTGCCTCTTTCTCCCTCTCTCCCTCTCTCTCTCTCTCTCTGTGGCTCTGCTTGCTCGTTCTCTCGATTCCTCTAACTGGCTGGCGCGCGGCTCCTGTCTGCCTCTGAGCAGGGAGAGCTGAGCCTGGTAAGATTTGAGGGTGTGAGTGAGGAGCGAATGGCTGGCTTGGGGTGTGAGACTGGGTGTTTGCGTGCAAGCGTGCATGTGTGGAGCGTGTATGTGTGTGTGTGTGTCTGCGAGGGGGGTGTCGTCTGCGTATGTGTGTAGGAGAAAGACAGAGTAAAGAGAGAGACAGAGCGCTGGGTTGGGTGTGTGTGTGTTGCTGTGTGAATGCCAGAAAGACAGACAGAGACACAGAGAGAGAGAGAGAGAGAGAGAGAGAGAGAAGTGGAGGTGGTGTGAAGCTCAGTTTGCTTATTTACAGAGGAGTGTGTCTGCAGAACTGGTTCACAAACTGCGAGCGTTAACTTTTGCAGCATGGATTCACTCTCCTTTTTTTTTTTTTTCATTTTGTGCTATAATGTCCATAATGTCTTCACATTGCTGTGTCACAGGCCGGAGCTGTGTTATTGTGCGCCTGTGTCAAACAGTATAAGTAGTACAATGTTTGTGTGTGTGTGGGTGGGTGTGTGTGTGTGCGTGCGTGTGCCTGTACAGTGCTTTAATTGGCTCTCACAGAAGCGACAGACGGGGGCGATTCCTGTAAAAGGCTGTAAATCATGGCCACCTGTCTCCCCTCTGAAAGAGATGCCTTCTCACACTCTCGCTAACACTATGACCCACACACACACACACACACACACACACGCGCGCTCTCACACAAACACCCTGCAAGAATGGCCTGCCAGCTCTCAGCTCCTCTGCAGTGCAGGCAGCTCATCATGACAATCACCCATAATGAATCATCTCGCATGAACACACACACCCATGCGCGTATACACTCCCACTACCTACACACGCACTCCGGCTGGCACACAGCGGCGGCGCCTCGCTGCTTCTCTTTGATCAGTGATCACAGGTGTTTGTTATAACAGATCAAATATGCAGACGGGGTGTTAATGCAGAGGGAGTGGAATGTGTGGAATGAGCTTTGGGAGTTCAGTCAGGTTTGTGAGTATCACAGCGCTTGTCATTAGCCAGTGGGCATGTGTGACTAAGCAGTTTCAAAGCCGTGGAATATTCACTCGACTACAGGCAGTGGAAATTTACCACCTATCAATCAATAATTTGCATTGATTGCTGTGTGTGCTGCCAATTTGTAGCCTCTGAGTAATCGGTTGTTAATCGGTTGTCATAAAACATAATTGCATTTTTGGTGTATGGATTCCACCATTTCTGACAATAACATTTGTTTATTCACCTTCAGTAAATGTGCTTGTATCAGTTATTTTCATGATGATAATACATTTAGGAAGCGACTTGTAAAAATGACCAGTTTGAGCTAACACACACAGTTAACAGACAATATTGATGGGCATTTATATTGTTATATTTCACAATATAACTACAGCACTAACTGCTGAGTTACAGCACAAATGACAAATATTAGCCCTTTCATGCAGATTAAATGTGGCATTAAATCCAAATGAGGCCAATCATTTAATTAGTAATTGAAAGTCTTGTTTTGTCTCGCACACCCAGGGGATATGAACTCCTCTGAGCTCAAAGAAACATTTGTCTGAGTAATTAACTTATACCACAAACCAAATTAAAATATTGCATTTTATGTTGATGTTATCTGCCTAAATGCTGGTGGTGAAACTAAACATGTTTGTATTGTTCACCAGTGGATTTCAATTATTTGCAGTTATTTTTTTATTATTTGTGATTTGCCTCTGTTACTGTCAACCTTCGTCCCTTTAAATAATTTTAGATCAAAAAACTAAAACAGAAAATTAAAGTATAAACAATCCCAAATTCCAAGGCACAACAGCAATTCCACAAGTCTTTGCCTCCTGCCTTATTTTTGCGCAGTGAAACATTTTCCTTGGCCCGGTGTTTTGTAAATATTTGCTGTCTAAAACAAGAACATGCCTCTTGAGTTGCACTGAATGTTACAGAATCCTTAGGGAAGGGCTATTCAGACGCTGCTGTTGGCACTTTGCAAACATATTGAATATTACAGGACGTACACAGCACCTATGTCCAGTCTGAGATTTAATGTGCTGTGTCACACGTGCACTTCAGCTGCACTAAATATATTTGCAGCTCTCCAGCAATAATCTTCCCCCATAATTATTAGATTGCATGTGTTCTGAATCATCTGTGCGACTGCTAACACAAGCTTTACATTTAGTCACGTTTTTCTATCGCTCTACATGATACTAATCTTTTATTTTGAGGCCAACATATGAACATATTTAAGGCTACTGCAAGCTGATGCTTTGCTGTACATCTGCAGAAGCATAAAACCAGAGGCCGGAGTGTTGTTGCAGGACAGAGTGAGGAACGCCACAATAAATTAGAGCCGGTTTGATGAGAACATAATTGGCGCATCATGATTGAATCTAAGGCACGGAAGCAGGGCAAACGCCAAATAAAGCATAAATGTCAACTCCAACTCCAACCAGCATGAGACGTGGCTTCTTGTGTGGCATGAAATGTGGTAAGCAGCCCCAACGGTGAAAATCTGAAGGAGGACGATGTTGAACTGTCAGATATCCCGGCCTAGATTATTTGTAAGTAAGAGATTGTAACCAACTCGAACAATGTTGTTGTCTGGTACGGGCAAAGTTTGGTTGAAGTCGGCCAAATGTTGTTTTACTTGTCTGACCCGAATTACAGTGGCTCCTCTGCCATACGATAACCACAACTAACATGCCATAACCACCACCAAGTCAACAACTGCTGCTCCTGCCGAGATTTAACCAATTTAACCGTTTCAGGTCAGTTAATGGCCCTGTATTATTCAATTTTCATGTTTTTTTTTTATTTCAAATACACCATGGAATAACGTTCAGATACTATAAAATAATGTTCTTAATATGCATCAATAGAGGAAAATTTTAATCCTTTTAATAAGACTCCTCCTAAGAGTTTTATTCACTATGTTGTGATAAACTTAAGGAAGGTATTGTCAGTTTGCAATGGTTCTCATTTTGTTGGAGAAAGCAAAGAGTGAAAAGAGTACAAATAAAACTGTTAAGAAGAAGACGATGAAAAAGAAGAAGAAGAAGGAGAGGAAGAAGAAGAGGAAGAAGAAGAAGAATTTGTATATCCTGACAACAATAATGTCAGAAGCTGGAATATGATGCTTTCATCCCTTACTGGTTCTCCATTGGTGGTCATATCCTATACTTGCTATACTAGTGTGTGTGTGTGTGTGTGTGTGTGTGTGTGTGTGTGTGTGTGTGTGTGGAGCTGTAGGCAGGGATATGAGGAGCTTGGCCATACTCTGAGCTCTGGCCAAGGTCTGCCCTGAGGACTGTGGTCTATGGCCCACCCTGCCAGATACTCTCTCTCTCCGACCACCAAGGACCACACACCTTCAAATGGACTGACTTTGTTATCACAAGCTCTCATAGAAACATAATAGAGGTATCATGTGTTGGAACATGCTTAAAATTACACGTGCTATTAACACGGTGTGTAATGCAGTGCCGCTGGATGTGGCAGACGATTTCCTTGTTTTGTCCCGGCGTATGAAATGTGCAGTGCGCTGTTTTCACAGAAAATTATTTCTTGCAACAGAGTATTTCTGGAAAAATATTGGGGGGATAATGATACCTAAGATGAGTTAAAATTAACTCAAACTGAGGCTGTGTGTGTGTAGGGCTGTCTGTATTCGTCTCTCTGCAAAAGCTAAAAATGACGTGACATAATTAGCCCGGAGCAGACATTACACACACGTAGGTATTTCAGTATTAGAAAGGGAAGGGATTATTAATAGCCGTTTTGGCTCACGTTGTGTACTCTCTCTGGCGCTGCATCAGAACGGGCCGGCCGGGCAAACAGGCAGGTACAGTGATTCACTTTAACAGGCGACATCTGTAAAACGCCAAGGTAGTTTACACTGCGGCCAAGCCCGAATTAACATGCTTTCATTGGAAACAAACACCACTTGCAATCAGCTTCTGTTGGCTGCTGTGCCGCTGGTGTGAACGTAAATATCTCCTTACAGCGCTGCTCAGGCAGGAAGGTGACCTGCAGCCATAGAACGAAGCAAGAGTCATGGAGAGGTTCACTTCAGCGTGGTCCAAAACTCATCGGAGGGGCGAAACTTAATCTACGACGCGGCGTCGCCAAGAGGATGTTGATGTTCTATGTGAATTGTTTGGTATGGTACAGTATGGTATAATCTTAATGAAAAGTAGATATTTTTCTTTTGGAGTCCAGCGGTGGTATCTACATCTTCCAGTGACTTCAAGTCCTTTCTTGTGGTGTCTGGACAGCTGTTTTTGGAGTCACAGCTTTGAGGGAAAATAAAGTCGGCCTTTAAGTAATAAGGGGAAATGTTTAATATCGAATGGCGCGCGCACAACTCAAACACACATTAAAAATAGCTCTTAGAGTTGTGATTACATAAAATTGCAAAAGGGGAAAGTCAGATCATTGGTGGAGGCTGCGATGAGGAGGCTGTGGCTGACCACTGAGAGACTGAGCCATTCCTTTTTTCCTCCATTCCTCATTTTAATCAAGGTCCCAGTCCAGGATAAACAGTGCCTACCTACACTGCAGTTCAAACAGCAGGGCCCACTGAGACCCAAGCGATGATTTCTAAACGTTCACTGACAAGTTGGTTTAATTTGTGTGCTAAGTAGATGGGGGTGGACTTATATATATCTTCCTTACTTGGCATACATACCGCCCGTACCACCATTTCTCCACCTCTGTGAAACTTAATGATACTTCTCTGTCTGAAAAAGCACACTGGTCCTCCACAAGCATCGCTCCCTGGTTTGGATATGCCATGCTGTATTAAAGGTGAGGACAGGTCCAGCCGCTGTGACCTCTGCTGGGGCCTAAAGCGGCTGCACCGCCGCGCCGTACCGAAGACTTGCTGACCGTGACGGAGGAGCAGGGTCCACTGCTGCTGGTGGTGCACAAGCAAAACGACTCTAACTCTGTTTCGGCGGGCCGCTCCTCTCCGTGAGCACGCCTCTGCTGCCCATGTCCAATGAGGTTGGTACAGTATAGTTGTGGCCGCTGGAAACCCTGTCATTGTGTGGTCAACAGCTGACAGATTTTACAATTGTCACCAGGGCTGAGGTCGACAGAGTTCAACGGGCTGAATTGCGAAGTCAGCATTACAATTACATCTCGCTGATGATACAACTGCATCATGAAGGCCGAGAGTCACATGACGCCCCCGGTCACATGATGCCGTCACTCTGGGAAAATGTCAATAACAGAAATGACTCTGTGTCATGCATATTGGAGAGTGTGAGGAGGAATAAGTTAACTCTGCGCTGGCCGTGACTCAAATCCGGGGGTCACGGCAGCCGATCAGAACCTGAATGAGCTTATACATAAGCTGCCCATTATGTGTCTCAGAAACTCAGTTTACTCTCCACTGAGAACAAAGTATGCCTGATAAAGGCAGACAGCTCGCTAGAGAAACAAGCCATTATGAGGAGGAGTTCGGCACTGTGTCACTGACAATGGGACAAACAAAAGGCCCTGTTGTCTTCCCAAGCTGGTGGGTTTTTTTTTTTTTCTGTGAGGCTTTTGTGATGGATAATTGGCCTCCTCACATGATTTCATAATGCTGTGACTCGTCTTTCAGGCACTGTGTAACACAATAACAAGATAAAGCAAAAGGGGATCTAAATTTGAATTTTTTACATTGTTTAGAAGTGGCCGCTTTTCTTCATTGCGGTGTATAATTTTAGAAAGATGTATGAGCAGGACGCTGACTTGAACCAGTCATAATACAGCCTGAAGCACAGGCAGGCAGGCCAGCTCCCAGAGTTCACTGGTTGTATTGTCTGAGGATAATCGCTTAAAAGTGCTCTCACAACTGTACCACAGTTTATGGCTTTATGTCTTATTGCTGTCTGAATATCAGATTCAAATCAGATGGGAATTCTCCAAGCGTACCCAGATTTAAACTAGATAAAGAAAATGATGGCATTTTATGGTATAGCAATTATGGTATAATAAAGCTGTGAAGCTTTTTTCTGCACACGGATATACAGTATAAGGTGATATTTATCAATTGAACTTGTTTTTTAAGCTTCATTTCTCTCTGATTTGTTGCTGACAGATGCAGTATACTGTACACTGCAGCAAGAGTGCGTAAATGAGCCCGTGTTGTTACCCCAAGGACTGGGCTGAACTGTAAACATTGTTCTCCACACAAAGCCGTCTGCACATGTACCTGCACAGGAGAAACCCAGGGGCATTGTCTATTAGACGCTCAGTAGGTATGCAATCATTCTTCTGAGTCAGCAGAGATCAATCCAGAGCAGGCAAGCTAAGGAATGTATTTTCTCTTGATGGAAATAACACTTAACGCCGAACAGAGAGCGTGTAGCGGGTCAAATGTCCGCTGGAATTTGATTCTACTCCAGCTGTTTACTGACTTATCAGAATCCATGCATAGTCATGTAGTAATTGAGTATGGGCAATGGCAAAACATATTAACATAACATATAACAAACAAACATAAATAAATAAATAAATAAATAAACATCAACTGTATTATTATAGTGCTTCATGTGTAAAAAAAAATTAAAAGATTGCTGTGTTCTGAAAGCTTGTGTTTTTCACTTTTTTTTTCTTTTTTTTTTTTTTTTTAAATCTGTTCCAGTATATCCCTGAAATAGTCATTATGCATCACTGGGTTCCAATGGATAATCCACTGGATTTTATTACTAAATGCAACTGGAATACATTTTGAAGTAACCTACTCAACCCTGTACTTAGGAAATGTTCAAAGTAAAAAAAAATAAATAAATAAATAAAAAATGATGTCCCAAAAAGCATAATAACATACAGATGATACTGCAAGGGAATTATTTTTCATTCAGTTGAACCATGATCACATGGTCAGCTATCCACTTCTTAAGAATAAAGACTTTAAAAACAAAACTTTTCGGCCTGTCTTTCCAACTGTCCACAGATTAAAATCCACATATTTATTATCACATACAATATTTATATGTCTTTCATATGGAAAGTGAGAGCCAGCTGTGGGTGGGGGAGCTCTGAAATCTGTCTTGTGGCGTCAACACAATTGGAGGCAGCAGGAAAAAGCAATATTCCTGTAACAGTGAGTAAAATTGGAAGATACGGCTACCTTTTTTTTTTCCCAGCTTTAAATTGTTTTGAAAAAATGTGGGGGGAGCACACAGAACATCAACGGCTGAATGGGGTTTCTAATATGCGTGATTTGAACAATGCTCTCACATACTGTTGTCTCTCAAACATTATTTTACAGAGGGTGGTTTTGGGATGGGTATTTGTGAATTACAATGACTCCCTTTTTCACTCTCAAAACATTCCAGCAGCCTGCAAGATGAAATGCTGGAATCTGAGGCATGATGCTAATTTGAAGACAGAATAAATCTATAAATCTGACTTAGTCTCTTGCCTGAGGATATACAGCCATGATAATTACAGGTTGAGTTTACAGCCATGCAGACATCTCTCATCTGTATTGCTAATGGTATAACCAGCAGGCTGCTATGTGCTTACTCAATGTCTAGCAGAAGGGGTGAGCAGAGGTAAGCTGTAACAATGATATCATTATAAAGTAGAAATTGGCTGGCTCAAATTGCATGTTGTTATGACAAAGATTTACTGCACTTTAAAAAGAAAAATCTGTTTGTCATTACAGTGTGTGTCAGTTGTAGGATTAACCATTAATTATAATTCATGAATAATTCAGAAATCAGAAATGAAAATAACATTTGGGGAGATGCAAAACCAGATGTTCACTATGTGCCATGGCATGAGTTGGCAGCCAGCGTTAAACCATATTTGAGAATGAGTTAGGATGCTTTGATTGTCCGTTGTGAACAAACAAACAGGCATCCACTGGCAGCACGACTATCTGAGGAAGATCTAACACAAAGCATAATGGATGATCTGAGAGGACAGTGCTACATCTGGTTCCAGTTAAATCCTTGTTTTGCTGTGTCCTTCAGACTTGATGCCATAGGCCCAACTGCTCGAGCTAGTAGAGTTCATATGGACACAAAACCAACATGTGGTGCCTGGAAGACTCTCCACAGAGGTCAGCTGTAGGACTCACCGGCCCAGGAGACAATGGATCAGGACTGGGTGGACTAGATCGCTGGTACAGGCCACGAAACAAACACTACGCAGGCTCGGAGCAGCATTTCTAAAGCTACAGCCTGAGACAGAAAAAAAGAGTTTGAGGAATACCCGTGAGTGCTAGTATGCTTTATGGAGTTAGGAACCTCGAGACATGGCAAGTTTAAACCTGCGCTGTTAAAAATTTCATGCTCACAACTCTCTTTTTCCTCTCACTTTCCTGTTTTTTGATTTATTTCTCCATGAACTTCTCTCTGAGTTTTCTCAGCTGACTGGGTGGGCTGGATGAGTTCCACGCTGGTGACCAATCAGAACAGGTGAGTGCTCAGTCCAACCCAGTCAAGCCCTCGGCAACCTATAATTCTCTAAGACGTGACGAATCTCTATGCGCAACGCTAACACGGCCTCCGGACTGACAATGGTTCCACCCTGGATCGGTCAGACTTTCTGTCTTTCCTTCGGTATTCGTAAGAGTTCATCAGAGGCAGCTATATTGTTTTTGCATGGTCAGACTTTTCCGGGTATTTTGCGGCCTCCTGTTTGCACACCTGGCGGAATTGTGAAAGTTTGTCTTGGGTCATGTGTGTTTACCCACCCCGGGCCCCAGAGGTGACCCCATCACGCCACCGACAGGGAGGCCTGCACTTGCGTGTGGCGATTTCCAAAGTGGCCAGGCTTGGAGAAGGGCCACACTGCCTGCGCTGCCTTTCAGCAATCTGGCCCCGCTTTGGCTGTGCCTGAGGGGGGGTGTGTGCGCCGGGTGGGGAAGGTGTGGGGGGGGCTTGAGGGGTATTGGCAGGGCCCTGCAATGTTTTCAGAAGCACAGGCTTCTGGCAGCATCGCTCAATATGATGGAGAAAAATGCCTGCTGCTAATGAAAGCCAGCAGTGTCTCTCAGATTGGACTACAACCCGAAAGGCATTATGTAACTGAGATACCGTAAACATTTCAAAATTGTCTCTCAACAAATTATCAGTGTTTATTTTTTCCACGTTATATCTGATATTTCTGAAATAGTTCTTAATTGGACGCACCGCTCCGAATTGGACATTCTTAGACTGCGTTCCCTTTCAAAACCAAGGACATTTTGTGTATAATTATTTTCCTATTTCTCCATGAAACAGCACCGTGGCAGAGGGCTTTTAAGAAGTGAAGCATGCTGCATGCGTAGTTTTAGACTTGACATAAACTTGCCAAAATGTTATTTCTTAGTTTGTGATCATAGCCAAAATACAAAGATCGTCCTCCTGGTATCAAGGCAGTTTTCGATAATTTAATCAGGATGTGTGAATTAGCACGGACTTCAGTCCCGGTAACAAAATCAAGATCGTGGCTTATCCGACAGAGATGTGCAAATGTTGCATCTGCAATAATCAGCGAATGGTGAATGCTCCCCTTTCACTCATGTTTTGATAGTGGTGCTTTTGGCCAAAGCCCAGTGCTGCACCTACAGTATGTATTAGTCAAATATTTATCCTGTTCAGAAATACATGGCTATATTGAGATGGGAATAGGGTAAGATGATTTAATGGGCACACCAGAAGACCTTCTAGGGTGCCAAGGATCTGCAATTCTGGTGGTCTTCTCTCGGAGATCAGACACCCGCAAGATCGTTTTGGAGACCACGAGATGCCATGATTCAAGACCCACTGAGTGTACATTAAAGTGTGCAGAAGATGGAGAGGTCTGCCTGGCAATTACTGCTCATCAAGGCAAAATTCAAAGGGTGACTAAATTGTTAGGAGTCTTGCATATGATAGATTTACAGTTTTATTTCCAGTGTCTTCTAGTTTCCTCCCTATGAAGAGTCAGGGTGGGGAAGCAACAAATTTTGTGTCTGTACCGACATCATCGCTGCACTATGAACTATAAGCTCCTCGCTGGAGAGGGAAAAAAAATTATAATTAATTAAAACATCTGCTTGAAACGCATAGCTGTCAGCCCAGCATACAGTACATATTTGCCATACTGTTTACTGACTGCTCCTCAAACAAAGTACAGAGTAACCATTTGATCCTGCTGAAATAACACAAATATGGAGACATTAAAGACCAAGTTTCTCTCTCACGTCTTTATTTGGAATTCTAAAACTTCCTCTCTTTGACTTTTATGCCTCTGACCAGCATAGAAAATGTGATTTTCCAGCATGTTTAATGAACTAACTTCCACTCGGAATAGATTGAAGGAACATTTCATACTTAAGTCTGTTTCCTCTGGAAGATCCCTTGTTGTATTTGAGAACTTAAGTTTTCAACTTGCACATTGCACTTCATCTATCAGCTTTAATGTCAAGTGTCATAAACGTAAGAATAATATTTGTCTGGTTGTATTTTTCTCCATGTCATGAAATTTGATGAAACGTCCTAATGTCTTTTGTGTTGTCCTTCTTCGGATAGCCAGCCAGAGGAATAGTCATTTCCAGCAGAAGGTACCTCTGGACTTACAGCATGAGGGGAATTCATCAATATACCAGAGTTCTGTTTTTTCACTTTAATATGTAGCACCACTTAATCCCTATGAAATTCTTGATTTAAATCCTCTGTCAGCACTTATAAATTCATCCATCAATAGCAAATTATTTATTAATGCAATGTTAATCAGTGGCATAGTCAGTCAATGCCTAATGCTTAATCTGTATCTCAAAGTCAGTTCTAAGGTACTTGAGATTTCTAATGTACTATTCTGTAATATCACGAGATACTACAGTATTATAATAATTTGCATGCAAGGTTTCACACATTTCTCTCAGAATCCATGTGGCTGTTTTGCTGAAGGTGATTTTGTGTGGTGCTAAAGCTCAGCCCCGCTGCTGAGAGCTGATATTCTGAGATTGCTTGGTTTGGAAGACATCGGGCCAAACTTGGGAGTGTTAGGGCGCCCGGATTCAGTGTGTATTTCAAAAGAGACACTATTACTACCCGGTGTAGGAAACGTGTTATTTTACTCCCTTTAATATTTCCACTTTTACGATTTCTGGGCTGGTGTGTGTGGTCAAGAACAGAACTCACGTAGCTTTCTGATAATCCTCTGAGAAACTTCCTGAAGGTTTCATAACCTGGAGAAACCTGGGTGGCCATGATAAATGACATTTGACATTTAGAATTGCTTGCGTTCATAATAGTCATTACATCAGTGTTCCCTAATGGTGGTTCTTATTTTAATGGGCAGGATTATATGAAAAGGCCGTGACGTTTATATTGAATCTGTTGCACCTAATTAGAGTGGAATGGTGGATGGAAGGGTCTGCTTATTCACAAGCACAAACCACCAATCCAGATTCACAAATATCCTTTCCTCCGAGGGAAATGTGCCCCCTTCACGTATGTTATTTCAGGTATGCCATCTCCTAATTTCATTAATTTAATTCGACCTCGAAACGTCTCGGAATATATAAGACATTATTCCAGCATAAAGTGGAATTCATGCCTCTCCCTGAGACGCTCTCATATTGCACAACACTGCATGGCTGGCGCAGTTCAAGTTTCACAGTATCAGGGCTCTAAATACTGACATTAACTTTTGTTGTGAGAGCTAAAACGCCACAGGGGAGCCATTTGAGGCCCAGTGTGAAGTGTTACCACAAAGTCTCTCAGCAGCAGCAGTTATCTCGCGGCCTCTCTGACCTTCTCTTATAACCAGGGCCAGCTTTCCCGAAAGCATCTTTGCGCTACAGTAAGTTCATCTTAGTTTAATTGTGAGCTAACGTACAAGCATGATCTCAGTGCAAAAAAGCTTTTAACAAGCTTGGCCTAGACTGAAACACACTCCGGCCCTGCGAGACGAGCAGTAAATTGGTAAAATCAAATAAAACGAGACTAAACGGTTTACACAGGAAAATATAAACAGTTACTACTGTTTTATAAAAGGCAGTTTCATCAGATAGCTCACACTTCATGCAAAACAGGCCTCGTGGGAACGGGTTGAGTTGGGAACGTGTCGCGCCCACTCATCTTTCTCAGCTGGAGAGCACAGAGAGACCGACCCTCGCAGATGCTGCGTGTGTGTCACAACTGGATGAATGTGCCTGTGTGATATGCATGCGACTCATCCTTACTAACAAATGCCTTCATTTTAATCCGAATTTAATGACACAACAGCTGCCAGATGAAATGCCACAAAAGCAAACGCACACCTCTCGCGCAGCCAAATGAGAAGATACGATGACTAGCCACCTCATGGAGGCATGACTGAATGTGCAGGGCTGCTGCCAAAGGAGGGAGATCCCCTGCTAAACAATATGATATCACTCAATCCCGCTCCTATTCCCCAAAGAGCCGAGCCCACATAGGCTTTCCACTCAGTAGTGATGACTGGGCTCTCCGCTGATGAAAGAGAGGAGAGGCCCATTAAACCTTACGACTCATCGGCTCATCTGACTAATCTGGAACAGGCAGAGAAACGGGGAGGAGAGGGTGAGGGAGAAAGAGAGGAAGGAGAGAAGAGAAACTGAGAGAGTTGTAGGTACACAGACAAAGAGAAAAAAGGGAACAGGGGAAGCCAAATAGGAGAAAGTTACTTCAAGCTGGTCATTTTTGAGCGAATATTAAAATTTTTAAATATTTAAACCAGGATTCAGTGAGATTTTTTTTATATATTAATAACCCCTGGCCCTTTCTTTTTTTCCCCATAAATACATTTTCTGTACTGGTATCATTTTAAATTTTTAAATCTTGCAATTCATCAGGATATATGTGGTGTTGTGGGAAACCTTGTGATCTCCACTAGAATTTAAAATAAAAATCCGAGGGTTTTAAAGAAAGCTTGCATTTGTAATGGCAACCCCACTGACGGGAGTGGCAGAGTTGAACAGTTTAAGTCGAAAGTTTTTTGGAGTTTAATTTTTTTTTTTTTTTTTTTTTTTTTTTTTTAAAATGTAAATCCACCACATTTGACTGCAATGGGCTCGCCCTCCCCCTATCCAGCCTCAGGCATTATGCTCCTCCACTTGTATCAGCTTTATTGAAATTCCAAATGTACAGCACAGAACATCTACTGTGGCTCATTTAAAAGTTGAAAGACTTCTCTCTGCCTGCAGTTTCTCCAACTTCCGGACTATATAGGTCAGGGAAACGTGCCAAAGGCTTCCTGCATGTTGGGCACATGTGTTTTTGCCACACATCACTGAATGGCATTTGATGTTTTCTACCTCTCCACTCCCACTCCTCGCTCACTTCTTCCTCTCATCCCTCCCACATCTCTTTTCTTTCTCCTCTTCTCACCTCGCTCCCCTCTGCCCTGCTCCCCTCTCCTTTCTTCTTCCTCTTTTGCGCCACTTTTCTACCCTCCTTAACCTCTTTCTTCTCATCTTTCCTCTCCCTTCTTGTGCTGCTGCTCACCTCCCACTCCCTCTTTCCTTCCCTCAGCTGGCCTTCTCTCGCCTTTGTCTCCTCTTCAACAGGATAGTGAT
Organism: Myripristis murdjan; assembly: GCF_902150065.1. Lineage (NCBI taxonomy): Eukaryota > Metazoa > Chordata > Actinopteri > Holocentriformes > Holocentridae > Myripristis > Myripristis murdjan. The sequence continues at coordinate 22,961,564 of NC_044003.1, forward strand.
TGTGATGGAGAGGTTAATCCAGCCGGCATATGGTTGCCATCGGCTGCAGATCTCCCTGTAATGGTGGACGGACAGTAGGCTAATCACGATCTTTGATCCTTCATGAAACCCTCAACTCGCGTGGCTCTGATTTCCCCGCATCGCTGCCACGCTGAAATGAGGAGGCCCTGCCCCTCTGGAAGTCATTTTGGGCTTATTACTTAAGCCTCGGCGTATCCCCATTGTCTTTGCAAGCATTGGAAATGACTAGAGGCTGTGCTTCTGTGCAGTCAGCGGTGCGGGTATTTCCTCTAACTGCGCTGTTCTGTTGGCCAACTTTGTGCCTTCTCGCCCTCTTTCCACGGCGGCCAACTTTTGATGAGAGCTTTAATTTGATGTTGTTAAGGTTGCATGGTTTCAACTTTGCCATTTCTTTGGCTTATAATAGTCGAGGTTTTTTCCCATGCGAACTCATAGTCTGTTGGGCGACGTCCTAAAATGGCCTCCAGATTTATTGGTGAGTTTTTTTTTCCCCAGTCGAGCCAAAGCAAGAGCATTACTCAGCAGCAATTACCACCGCAATTGACAAGGTCGCTGCTCGCCACGACCTACGCACATTGAAACGTCAAGGTGTGCAGTGATTGACTAATGCGGCACTTTGCGAAAGGCACAATTGTAGCTTACGGAGTACGCTTTTGTGACGGTGTCGTCTTGGCGGGGCTGAAACAGCACACCGGCCCGGCTCAGGAGTGTCACCAGGGCAATCACCAACACCTCAGCAGTAATTAGACTAAGACTTAGAGCATCAGTCATGTCCCTGTTCCAGTGACTCATGACCCCCTTAGTAAAGCCTACACACACACATACACGCACACAACCACATGTGCACACACCTCAGTGCCGCCTACACACACGTGGAACCAGTCAGCGGACACTGAGCCTGGGCTGGTCTTAAGTAAGATGTAGAGGCTTTGAATGGATGATCTGTTTACAGGGAGAAGAAAGGCAGGCTATCAGGTTGCAAGATCTGGAACACATTGATGTTGATGCTACTCCCATTGTCAGATGAAACCGTGGATCTATTTGATATACAACAGATGATTCATGGGTTACATACAAATACTCTGACAGGCCATAGGGAGACTCAAATCTGTAAAAAGTGAGGGAGCACAAGGGAGCATCTATAATACTCTCTGAAAGCAATCAAATGCTCTCTTTTATGTCCTCTGGTCATGTTTGTTTCAGAAAGGCGCAATGCTAACTGTGGTACCAATTTCAGGTCAATATTCAGGCCATAAATTCAGCAACAAGTGAAAGCCCAACAAACATAAAACTGCATATTACTTATTTCTTGTAAGGGGTGAACTTTTCCCTCAAAATGAGAGCAAAAGTTTTGATAATTCTAGTCCAAGCCACGACTCCTTTTCATCCAGTGGCCTCCCCAAAGGCCTTGCCTGACGCCAACAACCACTGGCAGATATACTCACCCCTAAGAGCCGGCTAGAAACAGGAGGGATACTTGACACAGCCTATGTCGGCGTGTGTCAGCTTTTCTGTTTCGGCCTGGTTTGAGGTATACCTTTGTGTGTTGCCGTGCAGTAAATGGATATTTTCCTCAAGGATACCTCACAGCACAGTTTGTGTGTTCACCAGGAGCTTTCAGTGCGTGGTTGGAAGATGGACTAGCCTGCAGACAGATCTCTGGTTAAGCTCTAGGTTTGTCTGCCCCCCCTGCTCCCGGCCAAAACTATGCAGATGAAGGTTTGGTCTGTAACGAAGTGATTAACAGTGTTAGCGCATGAATGGCTGAGGTTTGCCATATTCCTCCTACTGGGTGGCAACCTAATGGCCATATTAACATTAATTCAATTTTCTCCCATCCTGCCTTTTTAGAGAGACGCTTCATTATGGCAGGCACATTCCTGATTTTTACAAGATGAGAGTGGGGAAGCAGCAGACTACACAGTTAGAGAGGAAAAACAGCTCCAAACGCGAGCGCAACACAACAAAGTTTCCCAGGAAATGGGTGGCTGCTCTGTGATACTTTCTTTTTTTTCCTTCTTTTTTTTTTAACAAACAGAAGCTGAGTTTTATTTTAAAGAGCTGTTTGTGCACATTTTCAAAATGAGAAATCCAGACCATATCCTGTTATTGAAGGCCCTGGTATCTTTATTGGCTGGTGACGGAGGTGGCAGCAGCACATGGTATTGTCTGTGTCTCCATAGTGGGGTAGCTGGGTGAAGGGGCAGCATGTTTAGTCATACATTAGGGCGAAGGACACTTAAGTGCTACCTGATGTTAGCGGGAGTGCATGTGGACACAGTGGGGTTTTTTAGGCGTGCCTCAGAAAGTATGCACAATAATTTTACCATTTACTGCGGTCTTGTGATGGTGCACTGCCGCTGTTATATTGGTTTGGAATGTACCATTCTATTTTTGAGTAGCCCACTCAGTGTTGGGTTGTGGGCCACTACGGCCGCTGGCCCACTCATGACTTTTACAACAAAGCCTGACAACTGGGTTTAAACCATCTGACAAACTTGCCATTTTGACGAAGGACATTTTTGAGGCGATTGTGTCAACATTCACTTCACTGCAACATCCTTTATAAAGAAATATGACTGACACGGAGCGGGCACTGAATTTCACCACAGTGTTTTCCGAAAATCTATCCGACAAATTAGCCAGTTGGGATTTCCCAGGTTTTCAATTCCGTCTTTTCCAAACAAGGAGACGCTGATAAATATAAGATATAAGTAAATTATAATGTTAATGTCTGATTGCCATTTGGCCGCAGTTTGTTACAAAACTCCGCTTTTCCATGCTTGTTCATCATTAGAAACATGTTCGTCTTTTGAACAATCCTACGTCTGTGGCTGTCTGTCCCATTCATCTGTGTGAATGAAGCTTGTAATTACAGAGCAGTTGTGTTTAAATGGCAATACGGTTTGCAGTTTTTCACATAAACTGTCAGAAGCTTGAATGTGAAGCAAAGCAAAATAAGCAATATTTCTGCGGAGAGTCTCTGCCAATAGCCTGAACAAAATAACAACTCCCCATCCAGGGCCAACGGCTGTGGCTGCCCTGTTTATTATTCTGGACAGAGCTCATCGATGGAATTTCAGAATTAACTGACAGACTTAAAAATATTTATTGAAATGGCACCATTGCACAATGAACATCAAAAAAAAAAAGAGAAAGAAATGAAAAAATTCAAAAAGCATCCATCATCGCCGCTAGCACAGCGTAGGTCCGTCGTGCAGCTGTCATTTCATTTCCGCTCGTGCTAGATTAAATAAAGAGTAAGCTGCAAAAATCCCTCTGTAGTTTGGGGTCCCTGACCCTCTCACACTTCATTTGACTGACCACTTGTCAAACTGAGAATAATAAAAAAGGATACTGGCCTCAAAACTCTGAGCGGTTATTAATGAAAATAAAATATATTAGCCCATATTTTATCTTAGATCACCGCACCCCAATTAGTTTGGAAATACAAACACAAATCCTTTGTTGATATTAGAGTTATTACGTCTCTGGTGATGACTATCCCCGCAATCCCCGTGCAGTTGGAATAATGCATGAATATAGCATTGATCCATCATACAGCGTCAGTAATAGTAGCTGCAGTAGTTGTACTAGTGGTATAGTTTAGCTTAAAACCTCAAAAGCATTTCATATGTGAGCTGGCTTTGATTTGGAGGTTGAATGGAGGAATAATGGGAGGCAGACTAGCTGGGGAGTGCAGCCACACAAAGGCACCATGCCTCTCTAAGGGGTCTGGCTGCCTGGCTGTCTCAGGGCCCTGGGCTGGGGTTGAGACTGGGGCTGAGGCTAAGACTGGGGTTTTCAGGAAAGATGGAGCTGCATGGGGGTTAGTAATGAAAGGCCTGGATGGATGAGGAGAGCTAGAGGCGTGTCATCCCTTCCTGCAGCCTGACCCTCACCTCGGAGATTAGCTCATCACAGAGACCTATCACCAGAGCTTAGGGAGCACCGGAGAGGAGTTATGGGTGGGAGGGTTGAGCACAAGGGGTGGAGTGGGGTAACCTGTAGGGGTGGGCTGGGGTGAGATGAGGAAGGGGCAGGGTGGGGTGACTTGGGGTTGTGGTGGCTCCTCTCTAAACAGCACCGCTCAAAATAGATCCCTCTAGGTTTTCAGCATTCAGTCCTGAAAGAGCATGTTTTTCCCAAACACAGCTTGGAAGAAGCAGATCTTGAATCCAACACAAGACTGAAGTTTGGTGGATACATATGTATCTGTTTACATATATGTATGTATATATGTATATATGTGTGTAATATAAATATAATATTAAAATGGGAGAATGTGTAATTCCAGTTCTTCTATCCCTGGACAAGGACAAAGAACTTGAACCACTATGCAACACATCTGAATAGCCAAACAGGAGCTCTAAAAAAAAACGAAACAAAAATAGCTGCAGCAGTTTGGGTGAGATGACGCTGCCTAATACAGCTGCAATAAAGTTAGAACGTCAGCTATGGCTGATTTATTTGAAGTGGAGGGGAAGTGTTTAATACGAGACACATGTTTTCAATAGATAGCTGAAGTTCCATGCCATGAATTGCAGAAAGATGTAAAACTGACTATACAGGAGGCGGTCAGTAATAAGTACATGATATAAGACAGGCACAGAATGATGCCATACAGCCCCATCCTCCAACTGTGTTTCCCCCGTATTTATCATGCCTTCTAGGTAATACCAGTATAGTAACAGTGTATTTCCAACCCGAAGATCTAAAACCGTTCAGTGTTTTCATAATATGTTTTGCATGTGGAATTCGAATATTAATATTTTCACCACTTTGACAAAGTTTCGGAAAATAAAAAAAAAACAAAAAAAAAACACATTTTATTTTCTCATCGTCTCTCTCCCATATGGAAGCCTGCATCTGTCTTTAGTTATATCTAGAGAGACAGACAGGTGCAAACAAATACACACTGCAATGCGCTCCAGGGCCTCTACTGTACACAAGCGAGGATGTCCAAATATACCACGTCCCACACCAAATCTACTTATGCAGCCTTTGTTCACTGTCTTGCACTAACACTTGGTGCCTCCGCTGCCAGAAAAATAAACACAATCACTCAAGGCTGGGACACGAATCAAAAACGGTGTCTGGCACGGCGCAGTCGGGCAGCGATGCCAGTGCGCAAATTTAAACAATTTGGAGACAAATCTTGAATATTGTTGTGACAAAGTGTGCACTTTAAGGCAAGCTACAAATTCACTGAAAGTATATGCAGCATTTGTGGGGCATAAATCCGCGTCCGCGCAAGTAAATGCCTTGCACAAGGGCATGGTAATGGCCTTCAAAGCCTTTCTAGGCATTTGAACCAGCAACCAATTCAGTCTCCTGCTCCACTCTCTGGGTTCAGGGCAGCTGCTAACTCAAATACTGTGTTCTGGCTGCTTAGCATTATGTTGTGGTGCTGAGGCCACATTTAACTGTATTTTAATGGATGCTTTTTTCTGCTTGTTTATGGGCATGTGTGTTTGTTGTGAGAGAGAGAAGAATTCAAGAGGGAGAAAAACGAAGGGAGGGAGGGAGAGAGAGCGAGCAAGAGAGAGAGAAAACGATGGATAGCTGTGTGAGAGAGTGGGAGCCCTGAGATTAGACGCTGACATGGAGTTTCCTTATGGTGTAGAAACGGCTCGTGAGTTTGGAGGCGTTGTTGAGACTACAGAGAGACGCTTTCCTCGTTTTCGCTCCGGGAGAACTGACTGATCACTGGCCAGTCTGCTCGCTTTCGAAAGACAGTTGTCTCTGTAGTTTCCTGATCCGGACCAAAGCCCTTTGTGACTAAACAAATGGAATAAATTACCCAACTGGAGTGAATTATAGATTTTCCCCCTAGAAGTTGCTGGCATTTATTATATTACAAATGCCTTTATGTTAGGAACAGAAATTAAATGGGGAAGTCATAAAAGTGCACTCCCAGACTTATGGCAACAGCCGCCATTATTCTGTTAAACAGAAAATGCTCGTCTGGAAGGGTCAAGCATTTATACCTCGGAATATGTTTATATGATTTTGAAGATCGCAGTTATTAGTTCAACCTGGTGACCTCACAGACGCTTTGCCTTCTGTCATGGATGACATTTCCTACAGTGTCAAACGGGCTCCAGGCGTCCGCCTTTGTGCTTTGGCTGCTACATCTGCTCTACATATTTATCCCTGGGCCTCTTTAATTCCTGCCCTGCGCCCACACACACACACACACACACACACACACACACACACACACACACACACTCACGCTCACTCACACACACTCACACGCACACACATACATGCACGTGAACATGCACATGCACACACATATATGTACACATGCACACCCCCACACACACAGAATGGGGCATATGCACATGAACATGCACTTAAGGAAGTAACAAAAAAAAGATGAACACATCAACATTTGTCATCCATTTATCTTCAATTTATTATGAAATAATTCATCCCTTGATGTATAATTCCTATTAGATTGGTTAGTAGTATTTAAATAAATTATATAATCTAAAGCTCAAATTTCAAATGTTTTTTTTTTTTTTCTTCAAAGTGTGATAACTGGCTTACTGACAATAATGACGACGGATTGAATCTTAGCTAAGCACAGCAGTTGTGGTTATAATGAAAAGAAGCTGAGTGGGATACCCTCACTTAAAGTGACACTAAACCCTAAAACAACATTTGACCCATAAAACACCTTGACCCTAAGAGTGTAGGTCACACAGATAGTTTTAACAGCCAAGGTCCATGGAAAAACGATTTAATCCATGGAGTCCGAATTTCTGAATCCTAGGAAGTGTTTTAGTGCTGTGTGTTGTGTTTATGGTTGTTTGAGTGTTTATGATTCTGCAGCCCTAAAAAACAAAAGTGCCACCAAAATCTTAAAAACTAATAAGATACAATTTTCCCCCCTAACTTTTTAAAATTGTTAAGTCACAGAAATGAAGTGTTGTGAGGTTAGAAAGCCACAGGGTTACAATGCGCTTTAATGAAACTGATATATGATGGATTTAATATTACATCTGTAGTCTAAGGATGGTAGATTATATAATATTTATATAATTATTAACTAGAGGGAGATATTTTGGCATGAGTTTTCAAGGACCCCCCAGAGGGTAAAGGTCTCTTCTCCTCGGTCCTTTCTGTAAAGCTATAGCCCCGTTTTGGCAGCAGGAACCTCCCCAGGGACTAGGAGTCTTTTGAGGAACTATCTGCATGACTGCAGAGATCAGGGTGAAAATTTTGTTCCAGGGATGTTTTTTATGCCACAAAAAAATCCCTGCTCGGGGGGTAGTACTTTCTAAAAAGTACAGGAACTTTGGGGGGTGGGGCTTGCAGGGATGACCACCACTGATTGATCAAACAAACACAGCAGCAGCTACTTCAACCTGTGTACACATAACACAAAGAAGTACTCTAGTATCAATTTAGGAGCAGTTTAGGACAAGGGGAGGACATTTCTCTTTGTCTGATGACATTAAAAGTAAAGATAGGCTTTTCTGTTGGCTTCCTGGCTCATTTTTTAAAAACACAAGAGAAAAAGAGAAATAGATGGCGCAGCTGAGCTGAGAGCACAGGTGAGCGAGGGAGAGACATCGCAGTGGTGCTATGCATGAGAAAGCCAGTGAATGAGAGAAATACAACATTATTTTCTGATTGTTTCATGGTGGTCACGCTGTAAAGCACCAATAAATAACCATCAAACACTCAACAGACAATATACTGTGAAGACAGATGTTCTGAGTTTCTTTTACTCCTCTGCATTTCTCTCAGGCACACACACACACACACACACACACACACACACACACACACACACATTGTCAGAGGACTCAGCTTTTCTCCCATAGGCAGGAGGTAAAAACACTGTAAAAAGTTAGTGATCTGTCAACAAGGGGGTTAAAATAGGTTGAATAACCTTGTTGCTTCACAAATGTCAAGTGAGTGTACTGGCCTTGCTTCACATTCTCAGTTTCACTGGAAGTGGGAATGAAACTCAGGCTCCTTACATGGTTGTGTTTTGAATGAACGTGGTTTTAGGAGGTGTAGTTTGAGGGTCTGCGAGGCTGCAGCTGGACACCTCTTGATTTTGGAGTTATCCTGCTGAGAGACACAGGATGTGGCAAAAACCCTCTGGAAGAGGTTTCACTTCCTTTGTGAAGGTAACTAATGGCTACACTAATTAGTTGCTTTACATCAAACTGACTACGCAAGCTGTCAGCTTCCCCCATCTAAAATCTTTACTGCTTCAAAACTTTTGTGTTTATTTTCAAGCACTTAACATTGGCAAAACATTAACACCAGCACTGAGCCAGCTGAGCCATATTTGTCAAGAAATATGTGCATTATATATGCATTAAATATATACATTGCTATTGGCTGTTCCAGATGTTAGTCCCATAACCCATATAAAAATAATGTTGACAGATTTTTTTTTTTTCAGAGCACACCACTCCCTAACTGGACCTATTTTTTATTTCTAGGCAAACGGCCATGGTATAAACACGATAATACATTCCCAAGTGTCCCAATATAGGGAATTAAAGGAGCTGGCGGAGGCTTCATGTTGTGGCATCCTTTGCCTCCACCTTTGCCTCCACCCATTGATTCCCTGATGGTTGAGGTCCCAGCTTTTTCAACCACCTTAAGCATCTTCAGTCCTTCAGAATCCAAAAGCCCTCTTTCAGATTTCACCATTTTCCACTGACATTCAGCAGTCAGCCAGGGAGAAATGCATTGCCAAGGTAGCAGACATAACAATTATTCCACTGATAGTGCTGTTGCTGCCCCTCTTTCCATCTACACATATAACACACAATACCACAGTTGAATGTAAATTAATGCCTGGTCTCTTGTCAAAAGTCATTCTGGGAAATGTAGGACATCACTAACTGAAGTAAAAATAGACATGGCAGGTTGAGAGAAAGCAGGTATACCAACAACAGGAAATTCCAAAACATCAATACTGGAATTCATTGAGCATCACAGATTGCTGATATATAGCCGGGTAATAGTATCTGAGGACAGATTTTCCTTGAAGGCATCTCCTCTTGAGGCACTCTTCCCTCATGCTGCCTGAATAACAATGGTTGACTCACCAGAAAATAAAGGGTTGCTTCAAACTTGGACTTCTCACATTGGCCCTCAGAATCAGGAGTACTTATTTACTGAGCTCAGCGGCTGGTAAAGTTTATGTCATAGTGCTGGGAATGTTTGAAGTCTCTGAGTCTACAGAGCTTGAAGAATCAGTGCGCTAAGGAGAAACTGGCCTGCAAATTCAAGCCCTATCTAACCAAATACGGCAGAGATCCCACTGAGGGCCAGTGCAGCAAATGACTGTGAGTGATAATATTATGGCATTATGGCCTGTCATTGGGACCGTCAAGAGTGGCACGACCAATTAAAGCTCTGATTCAAATTCTGATATTAACAGCATGTTGACATCTGATAAGGCCTCTTTGTTTTCAGTGTCTTGTGGCTGGAACTGCTGACAGAGTGACTTCTCACACCCTGACTGGTGCCGTTTTAGAAGCAACTGCTGAGGTGCTGAGTGTTGTTGCATTCCTGGCCTGAACCCCAGTAAAAAAAAAAAAAAAAAAAAAAAAAAAAGTGGGTATTGCCTCTGAGGCTGAGGTGAAACTCGCTCATAAGCTCCACCTGGCCAAGTAAATTCTGGCAGTTACTCTCTTTCATCTGCTGAGCTAAACCACAGTTAACAGTTTGCCCTGCCAGTGTTGAGATGTATTGTGTAGAAAATACTGTGATTGCAAGGAAATCTCTGATACGGATATTTTCTGCCATTGTTTTGCACCAGAAACAAGGCAAATTAAGTCACCTTTGTTTTTAGTCTGTCATGAATCAAACATCTGATTGACATCCTGACTGGAGCTATACTCTAATATTCATGTCACATCCTCTAACTCCATACACAAGCTTCCTACTTGAAAAAGTCAGTTATGTCTTCTCTCAGCCTGTATTTACAAACTTGAGATTTGTTACATTTGCATGTCACACAACAGTGGTGTGCACAGACTTATCCTGGGCAGGGGCAAAATAATAAAAATGGGCACCTCCTCAGTGGTGAGGCGAGAATAGTTTCTCAGATGTGGCCAGTACCTTGTGCCTTTACTTTACACATTAAAGCAGACACTAAACACAGTCAAAACCGCAAGTCATTAAGTTTAATTGTTATCCAGTGTTTGAAAAAAAAAAAAAAAATAGAATAAATAAATAAAACAGTGATATGTATCAGTATGTATAAACATGATATCTAAACCATAGAAATGACTTAGTCTACTGAACATTTACCTCAAAGTACATAACCCATGTAGCTATATGCAGTGAACTGGTGTGATATGTGGGGCTTTGTATTGGAAAGAATGTCGTGATAAAAAAAAAAAAAAAAAAAAAAAGGTGTGACAAGGGATTTCAATTGAAAATATTGCCATATATTACAATGCTACAACCAGAATGATATTTGGCAATTTCTTTCTCAAATTTCAGGAAAAGCATAAAAGTATGAAGAACACCACCTTGTACATGAAATCTGAGTTAATAATGTTTACTGACTGGAATCTGAACAGTGGGACTTGTATTGTCATAGAGTGACTTAAACACTGAGCAATGAGCCACTGCCAAGGTTTTTTTTTTTTTTTTTTTTTTCATGGAAACTATTAATTAAAAACTGATACAGTTGTTTCAAAATGTAATATCGTGATACTCAGTACCTCACAGTTGTACCTAAGCACAGAAATTACCATGTTATCTAGCTAGGACAAATGCAAGTACAACAGAGTTTACATAATGTCAGAACTCCCACATAAATGAATTATGAGCTTATGCAAATGTTCATAGAATCAGAAAGGCGTGGAGGGCTAGGACAAGGCCAGGTGGTGCAGAGAAAGCCAATGCAGAGCCTGTGGTGGTCCATAAGGCAATTGGGACTTCATTCGTTTTAGAGAAGGCACATGTTTCTTCACCTCCCTGTAGGCAAAGAAACTTCCCTTTTATTTCAGCTGGCGCTGGGGTGAGTAGATAAAAATAAGACTTTCATGTTTGGGTGAAATGCTCCTTTAAGATAGCTAGCAAAATGAAGTTGTCGGGATAGCAGAGTGGGCAATGACTGTGCAAATTCCTGCTTCTAAATGAAAGTTTCCATGATTAGTCCCTCATGTGGGCAGTTCCTCTGCTAATAGTTGGATCACAGCTCCAGCAATATTACTCATGAATGATAGAGAGGAAAGTTGTGCTTGGTCATGGCTTTGTTTTAAGCGAAAATGTGTTTCCATTTTATCTGGTGCTTGTGGTTTTGTTATTGGTGTTTGATAGATCGCAATAGAAACATTTTTTTTCTCTCTTCCATGGGGTGCATCACTGGCTGCCATCCAAGTTTCATAATCAGTCTTTTACGTAGCTTGCTGGTAAACATGTCATGGCATGGCACGTCCTTGCTCTTTTCATCAATTAAATCTGGTATAACCAACACACTTAAAATCACTGTGAATCAAAATCATCATTCCTTTTTTATCTTGCTTATTTAAATTATTCAAAGCCAAAAACATGTTAAAGCATCACGCTTGCCCTATATTTTGAGTTTTCATCAACATATACAATACATAAGTGTGCATAGGTGTGCACAGTATATGTTTATGTAGCTGTGAAAAACGGCCCTGTGAAATTTGAAAGCTGCTTTGCATATAGGTAATTGCACTTTGTGTATACTAGGCTGGCACGTACGTTCAATAAAATTACTGCTTTACTTTACTGTAATCACTTAAAATGTGAGCATTACCAAATGTGTTTGCTGTTCAAAGCCCAAACACGTTCTTGGGCCCAGTTGTTAACTCCTGAGTGCATCAGTGAGATGGAAGTGGCCTAGTTGGAGCTAGTCTTAGTTTAGGCGTTTGCCAGAATACCAAGCGCTCGCTGTGATTCAAGCTTGTGTAAGTAATGCGTTTCGTTGTTCCGTGGTGCAACTTGCAGCCAATGGTTGACTTCCACTGTATTTTGGTTCAGCCTGAGCTGTCAATCACAATCACTCACAACAAAGCTGAAGAAAGCTGTTAGGCAGAAAATGAATGAGCCTGGGGAAAAAAAAAAAAAATAGCTCCTTTCAAGTGTGCAAATATTTGTGAATTTCTGGAAGTCTTGGTGAAAATACAAGCTGGCATTGTACTTGCAAGATGGAAGCAAGCAACTTTCAAGTATCACCGAGCAGTTTTTCACTTTTTCTGTACATGAGTGAGGGTGAGCACACATTTATGCAACTGCTAATTGTGATGGAGTGAAGTGATCATGAATGTTGATGGGAGTACAAAGGCCTATTGTCCTTTAACTCCAGTTTAAACGCATTGCAGCCAACAAATCAGAAGTGCAGTTTCCAGGGGTGTGTGTGAGAATTTACAGCTAATCATTGCTGCCTCTAGCTCAGCAAGGTTATCGCTTGTTGCATGGCCAGAATTTAGCCTATGCATGTGAGCGTCTGTATGTATGAAGAAAACCGCAAAACTACTTACAGTGTCCTCTTTGGATCAGCAACTCCTGTATCTTTAGTTGTTTTGAGAAGTCAACATTTCCTTTGTGATTTTCAGAGGTTATGAAAATTAACAGGAGTCATGTCCAGTGTTTCTTTAGCAGAATGCTGAGGGCTGTGGGCGGCTGTTTTTCTTGTGGAGGGATGGAGTGAAATGGTAGTGCTCGTTGCCAGTGTGTCATGGTTTATTAACAAATTTCTGACCACCTACAATTAAATAAGCCAAGTTCCTGCCATATGCTTGCCTTGTTGTCTGTTATTTTTAGCATTTTTATATGAAAAAGCATAACTCAGTCGACTGAAGCAGCGAAAAAAGAGAAGGCCTGCTGTGTTGAACCCCCACAAAGCAAAGGTTAGGTCAAAGAAAACTCAGCAAACTGCAAGACAAATTGCTCCTGGGGGATAATAAAAAACGTACTCAACTTGAGTCACCGGGTACACAGAACACAAAATGTACAAAGTCAGTGTCTCCTTTAAAGCAAGTCTCTTCCTCTCTCATGTCTACCAATCTATTTTTCTCTTGTCTGCCAATCTAGCCTCTGTTACACCCCATGTTCCCACTGAGTCATATTATTTCCATATTTATGTCGGCGGCAGCCCCTTACTTTGATCTCCTGCCTTGTTCAGAGGCTGATCCTGTTATGGCTTGTTCCTGTAAATACTTTGAAGTGCTCCAGGATTAGAAGATTGTGGACCCAATGAAAAAACAAACAGCTCTTACACAGATTCATTTATAAGGCCTCTAAAACATAGAAAATCATTTGGTAACAGTAGATGGAAGTTTACTCTGTAATTGTTGGTAATTGTGGAGCCACTGTTTATGGGTTCTGACAGGGGTAAGATTTTGAGTGATTGAATTTGGAATGCATTTCTGCCACACACAGCATTTAGCCTTTGAAACTTGACAGCAGCTGGGGCTTGCACACTGTAACCATCTTTTCTGCTGACCGTTCGCTCGACATGGGTGAGGCTCAGTTTTAGCGAACAGGATAACAGTAAGCATGCATGTTTGCCTCAGTTTGACAATGTCAAGATGGGCCTCCCACACACACACACACACACACACACACACACACACACACACACACACACACACACACACACACACAATGCACTCACAAACTCATTCACATCCTGCCTGTACATCCAAAAGAAAATGTGCACGCCCACATGTTCTTACACGCAGACACACTAACACTAACACACACACACATTTCAAGACTTGGGGGGAGGTAAATCTTGAGAAGTCTCACTGTTTTACAAGCTTCTGGTCAGTGCTATATAAAGGGCTTGACTAAGAGCAGGTGCTTTGTGATCCTCTATATTGGCCATCTGATTCACTTGGTCCTCCCAAAAAAAAAAAAAAAAAGTCAATTACAGCCAACTATGCTTTTCCACGCTATCCAGAGAACAAAGACACCCAGATCCTTTTAAGTGTCAGAAAGGCAAAAATAAAAACAGAAAGCCATCTAAAGGAGGAATGCATAGTGGTGGCTGATCCACATCCCCTTGTACTTGTCAAGATATGTAAAGCGTTTCTTCTCTTCCCCCTTTCATGAAAGCCTGTTAACTGTCGCACAAGTAGTGACCGCAGCTGTTTCGTGACATTTATTTTCTTGTAGTTTTTCCCATCGTTCTCTAATTGGCTTCTGTTTGTGTCCTCCTCTCATGTGGTCTCTCTACACTCCGTCTAAATGAATGTACACTCAGGCCTGCTTTGAGGAGGAAAAAAAATAGGCTCGAATAAGCGGCGTTTTCCGGTGGTGGCAGCTTAAATGTTGTAGGTTAGAGAAATTATTATCTTTAATGCCGTGGCTGTGACTCTCCTGATTTTCAGTGGCTGCGTGTGGGTGACATCATTCACTTCATTGCACATTTCATCGCATATTTCCTGTCCTTTTGCCACTTGGTCTGTGGTCTATCGCCCTTCATCGTGTGGTCTCCCTCTGACCAAATCACCAAGCTGTGTAAATTGCACATTGGGACATACAAAAGAGCAGGGTAACATTTTGACTACTGTACACTGTGGTGTAGTATTAAATGAATGAAGTATACTTAACACTATAATGAAGTAGGGCACACACACACAGACACACACACACACACAGGCGCACCCAGTTACACACAGCCTGTTGAGTTTGGATGTTTAATCTCCCTGTGAAGTGCCTCCAGTCCTTTGATATTCTAGAGCATGTCTTTTTACATCATGACAGTCTGTCAAATCAGCCCATTTGTATTACTTCTCCTGTCCTGAAGAATAAGGGCCTTTAAAACCTTCATCTTTAAACCCAGTTTTATTACAGCAGTTGAAGAACAATTTCTACCTTATTCACACCAGTTTTATCATAATAAACAGCTCTCTGACACTTTTGGCCACAACTTCAGCATAAAAATCCTTTCTCACAAAATTTTGTGGCATAGCAAAAGTGACTGTGAAAACACAGCAATGGCCTTATGCTGTAGGAATAAAAGGGGATTTTGTAGAATTGAAACACATAAGCATTACCAAAACAAGCCACCAAAGCTTGCAGTTTTTTTTTTTTCTTCAATAACAACTTACGTGAATAAGCCAGAGAAATGGATAATACATAGCCAAGAGGTTGCACATAGGAAGTGTAACCAATAGACCTTGTTGTGTTCTTTGGACATGTGTGACTTTACATTCTTACTCACTGCCCAACACTTGTAAAGATAGTATAACGACAAACGCAGACAGCAACCGGAATAAAAACAAGCCCACTTTAAGCACATGCACACAAACACACACACACACACACACACACATACACACAAACACACACACACACACACACACACACACACACACACACACAAACACACATACACATTTACTGGAACAGTGACAGAGCATTGCAATGGGAGAAAAAAACACAGAGAGAAAAACAAGTGGGCAAAACCACTTGGGGAAAAAAACACCCTATATTATCAGGGGTGGAGATCTGCCACAAGCACATTCCTGATTCAATACTCACTTCATTTCAAGCTATTTCAATATTGGTAAATACTGTAGTGTATCCGCAGGCTTAAGACAGTGCTGCACCCAGCAGACATAACACCTCGAAGGCGAGACATAATACTGTGGTGAAGGTATTAGAAGTGATATTGTATTGTAAAATAGCGGGCAATAAGCTTGATGATCGTTTGTCTGGCAAACTTGCTTTGAAAGTATCACTGACATTGTTAGACAGTAATTAGCTGAACAGTGTAAACAGCATGTAAACGATCATAATTAAAACATCATTGGTGGTGTTTCACTCCCATCTGCCACAATTTTAATTAACAATATTAAAAGATTTGCTCACACATACAGTATATGTGTGGTATGTATCTTGCCAACTGCATTTGTAAGTATATATTTGTGTATGTAGGTCCATTTCTTTCTATCTGTCTGAACACACAAGCATACACACACACATAGATTGTAATGTATCTGAACAGTGTTAGTGTCAGTCAAAGTGAACTGAGAACCACAGAGATCAGTTTGACGTCAGAGGACTGTGGCGCGGCTGTTGTTTGGCTGCTGAAATCAGCGGGATATTGGATATTTACAGTCCAGAATCTCAGAGAAAATAAGAAATGAGATGTAATTATAGGAGAAATCCGTGTTTGAAATCTTCTTGAAAATCTTCATAAACTTAGATTCACAGTTCACACTTAAGCTCCACCTGAAAATGTAAACTCATGTTGAGGGCAACAACATCTTTTTGGCGTTTAAACATGGCGTATTTGCAGCTCTTCAGGACAATGCAGGGGCAGTTTATCATGCTGTAAAATGTAGCTTTGGCAGCTGGCCCGGCCAGAAGTTGAATACATTTTTGATTGGACATAAACCAAACATATGGAATGGAAGGGAAAGTAAATGAATCAGTTAAGGGATTGAGAGTGAGAGAGCAAGAGAGAGCGCGTCAATTCCATTAGTGGCGGGGGTGGAGGGGGTGAAGAGGGGGAGAAGGGAGGGAGGGAGGCTCAGCAAGAGATAGTGAATGAGAAAGCAAGCGGGAGAAAAAGAGCGAGAGAGGGAGACGATGGAGGGGGTGAAAGGTCAGCGCCCTGACACGTGTAGCTCGTTGAACCTTTCACTTTTAGTGGAGGTCACCGCCGGGAGGCTTGGAGGGGGAAGCGCTTTATTGTTCTAGGTTACGAGCTCCTCGCCAGCGCTGTTAGGAGCTCCTAAATCACACACACTGCGGGTCATTCAGGGCTGCTCAGCCAGATACCGCCTGGCCTGACCAGATTTTTCCCCTGGTAAAGTCTTTATCCTGCACGCCTCGCCAGTCTATTCCTAGAGGCTGCTGAAATGGAAAAGAAGAGGTGGATTTTTTATTTCGGACCATTTTATGATATGAACTAATGTATATGAAAAGACATCACCTCATAAACCAATAGAGTTCCCCGGCTCGTGCACCTACTTAATCCACCGCACAGGATAATTTAAATGAAACATGAGAGCTGCAAAATGCATTCAGATAAACATAATACGAAGTGTAATACTGAATATGAAACAATCTGCTCGGCAACATTACATTTCATCAAATGGTCATAAATTACAGACGCTGTTTTATTTGTTTTATTCCTCTGATTTCATTTATTTCAAATTGAATTATAGCAGACCGGAGCAAAATTCAATACACTGCAGTTTTGCTGAATGTATTTTAAATATATGAAAATGTATATAAATGACAATAATAAGAAGAGCACAGTTCCCTTGTTTCTCGCAGGGGATGTGTCCATGTTTAAGGCTGGTTATATAACATAAATTAAGCAAACCTCGTCTAATTCTAATAGTTTGCAACCAGATTCAGCTCTGTTTTTGCCCAGGTCTGAGTTGTAGGTGTTCCTCATTGATTTATTGTAAACTCTGGTAAGTGTCCCTGTGAGTGGTAGCAGAGAGGGCTGTGATGATGATAACCTCAAATGAATTCTCCTCTCTCCACCCTCCTCCACAGTTTATTAGTTTAGGCCAGAGGCCACTTGTAGCCTTGCAGAGTGGACGGTAATTGTGTGCGTGCTCCTTAAGCACCGACCACAGCAATAATAGACTGAATTATACAATAAATTCTCTCCAGATGTGCTCCCTCCACCCCCACCCACCCACTCCAATTTGACAGTTCACACACCCAGAATCCGCGCGAGTAGGCCTCGGTCCACACACATGCACACGGAGGGAGATGCACGCGCTCACTCATCCGTACAGGCACACACATTTGCAAGCATGCATACACACATACACACACGTACACACACGCTGACTTAGTTTTCAGTGTTTGCATTGTCAGATTGTTTCCATACTGGTGTTAGCTTGCTGCGTTTCCTCACTTCTGTGTAATTACAGGTCGTATTAGCTGATAGTGTTTTGTTAACCTCTTAATAGATGTCCTCCTGCCTCGGAAAACCTCAGAGCGAGAGAGACCATTCAATAACAAGCAGCCTTTCTAACACCCATTTATTACACACACCACCCACACAGGTTGTGATGTTTTGAAGTAGTCGCACATATCTCTACTTTGCAAAACAGATAATTCCGTAAACAGAGGAAAGCTACACCAAGCATCCCCTGATTTTTGCTCTTTTCGGTTCATTTTTAATGGGACGCAGGGTAAGCAGGGCAGCGCTTGGTGAGAAGTGCAGTGAAAGCACATCCTGAATGAAAGCCATCACTACACCCTGCATGGGAATCTACATGACCTTCTATTTCTGTCTTATGGAGGAGGCAAGAGAGGAGGAGGATAAGGACAAGAGGAAGAGAGAGGAGGAAAACAGTGGTCAGACTAATTATTATGTACACTGCAGCTGAAATGTGAGTCCATTTTCTGAGGGGGTGGGGGGGCATTTCTTCCAGAATGTTTTCATTCCAGATTTTTGTGTACTTCAGCCTACCGTCATTTGAAAACATGGTTTCATATTTTCCTACATCTAAATATTGCCTAGGTCTCACCCACTGTTGTGCTGATGCAGGAGGATAGTCAGAGAGTGGACCACCGGTTAGACAGGCTGGTACACCGTGTCTCCGTCCTCTACTTTCTCTCGGCTTAGGCCTGTCAAGATCTCTACATCAGCCTGCACAGTGCCACCCAGTGTTCAACCATGGGGCTTTATTTACAGGAAAATTAAATGGGAATACATGGAGGTGTGAATTCATGCAAATACATTATTTTCATCACCCATTGTTGTCCATTTTACACACTATTTTTTACAACACTTTTACCATATCATATAGATTAAAGGAGAAACAGACTGGGTAAAAATGGGTAAGGGGTTGTGATATGTAAAAAATGTCCCAGATTGCATTTTTTTTTTTTTTTTTTTTTTAGTTTAAAAAGGTGGTATAAATGAAATACATTTGTATTTTCATTCATTGCAGGAAACTATAAGGATGTTTTTTGTTTGTTTTTTTTTGCCAACAATGAAAACTATAATACATGTGATATATTTATAGATGAAGGTATTTATAGCTTATTCTTGTTGTTGCTGTTGTTATTTTAATTCCTGTGGTATCTCTTGCAACACTGAGTGGATATGAAATATTGATTGCTGGTAGGCAGTCACTGTACAACAAAACAATGTCTAAGTTCACATAACTCTTAACTGACAATGTTACCTCTCTCATACTGTCACACTGTGATATTGTGTTTGCCAGGTGAGGCTGGCTGGCCCTAATCAGCCGAGGCAGAGTAATTAGGCAGCAGACATGTTCCAGAGCAGAGCTCCCCTGTGCTGCGCTCAACCTGCTGTCCCAGGTGGCTTGAGCGCTTGAATTCCCCTTTTACTGCTCCAAACTTTCACCGCATGGCAGAAAAAAGAGGGAAAAGAGGAGGGAAAAAAACAAAACAAAAAAAGAAAAAAAAGCACGTCACAACAGGAAACAGGAACAGGAAACAGACTTGGCAGACTCTGTTAACGCCAGGTGCAGAGTTTGGCTTGACTCTCGCTGCTGCCTGGCTTGTGCAGGCAGGAGGGTGACTGCTGCTGCTAGTGGAGGCCTTTTTCATCGGCACACGTCTTTATCAAACCCCTGGGCCTAGTTTGTTCTCCTGTTGCTGGCTCTTGGTGGGTTGCCGCTGTAAATTAGACTGGAGATGTGGGGAGCTCCCTGGTGGATGCTCGCCTGACGACTTCTCGCCGAAGGTCAAGGGAAATATCAGCCTCACCCATACATTTTTTTTAATTACAAGTAGCCAGCTTGTAAAAAAACAGGCTCACGAGCTAGGGTGTTACAGTTTCCTCTGGATGTGTTTTCCTTTACCTTGTCTCCCGTGCAGCTCACTGCTCGCTGTATGTCTTCTCCGGGCTGCACTGCGCAAGAATCTTTAATCACTTTGTGGATGGAAAAGACGGCCCGTTGTAAGAGTTAATTCGATTTATTTGACCCATCAGAGGAGGCATGCTCACTGTGATGATTTCTAGTAAGGTAAAACTCCTTCATCCTTTCCGAGCTTGCTCTTGGAAATTTACTGCTCAAGTGCACTCTCTTTACAGCGAAGGGAACAAATTAATTTACAGTCACATTGACCATTTTAGAACATGATGACGTTTAGGGGAAAGTATTACTTTCAGCTTGCCTCTGAAAGCCGCACTGTAAAATAGTGTGAAAGAGATGTAATCAGATACTAAAATTGCAAATTCTAGAATTGCCAAAATCTACAGCACAGACAGCTTTTTTTTTTCATCTTCCCTGCTGAAGTTGCATTCATTGCTAGTGTTAGTTGTGCTCCTAGCACTTAAGCACATGGCCAATTAATTATTTGCATCTTTGGTAAGAGGGTGTTGTTTTTGTTTATTTTTGTTTGAGTGGTTGTCGGGTAAGTTCGTCATTCGGCGCCCTTGTGGCCTCCTGGGTGGCCACGGTCAGTGCCAAAGATGCCCCTGCCATGTTTAATCTTTGACATTTATTTGTTTGTGTTGTGAATGAATATGCAGGCTGGAAAGACCTATTACCTCTACTGTATCCTCATTACAGGGGGCCGTTCATCCTGCTAGACTGTGGTTGGTCATGCAGCCATACCTCCAGACCAATGTCCAGACACGACCTGGCAACCTGCTGCCAGGCTGAGTCCATTCACTACCCAGCAGCCTCACTGGTAACTCATATCCATTCACCTCTTTGCAATCTTACTGCCAACCAGCATCCAGACGCGATCTGGCAGCCGTTACCTGGCACACTGACACTCAGCTTAAGGCCGCACTGGCATCAAAAAAGCAAATGGAGCCCAGGATTAGTCTGAGTTTATATCAAAAACAGTCTAAACGTTGAAAACCAAGACACTTAAACTCTCAATGAACCGCCTAAATAGGGTGGATTGTGATGCTTTTAAATATTGACTTTTTTTATTTGCACATTTGCTGTTGTCTTTCATAACAGTTTCAGGCGCTGTGTGTTTGTTTGTGTGTTTTGTGTGTGTGTGTGTGTGTGTGTGTGTGTGCTTTGCTCGTTCCTCCTCTGCAGCATCCACTAGGCCTCTACGAGCTGGCCTCACCTCATCTGGCAGCCATTACCTGCACACATGCTCCTGTCTGAAGGTTGATCTGCCGGGTTAAACAAATCCAGGCCGAGCAGCGCGGCCCGCCAGGAATCAGCTCCATACATCAGCTGTGGAACAGCCAACATGACAGGGTTAGAGCTGGCTACCGTTAGCCGCATACTATCACTGATTTCACAACGCCAAACATGCTAGAAAACGACAAACTCACTTTGGTTCAGGTGGTGGATGTGGCGATCAAATATACTGAGATATGCGGCTTCTGCTGAAGGAGCATTTTGGAGAGCGAAAAGGCTCCCGAGTTCTCCTGTGGAAAGATGTGACACGAATCATTTCTTATGTATGAAGTTCCAAACTAAACAGTTACAGGCATAAAGTCTCAGTGTTGAATGTGGAATTCGGTAATTATCTGCAGCAATATGCTTTATCCAGCATTTTGGTGTGAGACGAGGCATAAATGCATAACTGTCTCTCAGCAGGGATGGCACGGAATTGACAATTCAACCAAGTTTGTGGAGTCTGATTCAATTCCGTTCCCAATCAAAAGCTTGAGATTCCATTTATGTTTATTACATTTCCTGTTTCTCACTTCATCACGTCGGAATTGAAACTGACAGGGTAATTATCATTTCATCCTAAATTGATCCCAATCCATGTGGGCTGGCTCCAAACATGGAGACACGAGAGGGGGAAAAAGAGAGGGGGAGAGGGAGAAAAAGAAAAAAAAAAAAAAAAAGCCCCAGCGTTTTGGGAGCGTTTGGCGATGGTTCAGTCATCTGTGAGACGTATCGCTGAAGGGTGGGGAGAGACGGAGGGAGAAAAGCGGGGAGGGAGACAAGGAAGGGGAGACGTTTGGAGATTGCGTTGCGGGTGTTCCCTTGATGTCCCCCTGACAGGAACCAGATTGGGAGCCGTGCGGCGTCGGCGCTTTGGCTTTTTATTCGTCTGGCTCCGCCGGGTTTTTCCTGGCCTGAGCAGGCCCGGTTCTGAGACGTCGTGGCCCACTTGTGGAGCCAGCCTGTAGTTTAAGTGAGAATAACAAATGCTAGAAAAAAAATAATAGGCCTCCAAAAAGAAAAAGAGAGGGGCGGCACAATCCTACTATTGTTCATGGTAGCTAGGCAGAAAGCAGAGTCGAGCCACGTCTTTGGGACATTTTACTGGCTCTAATAAAGAGTGTGTGGTCCCTGTTTTGGAGAGGTCTGCCAGACTGACAGATATGCTCTACAGTAGTATTGGATGGTTCCGTATCATGTATTTGGGTTGTGTTACTTGGCAAGCCCGAGACGAGACCTGTCATTCATCATGCTTTTGTCTAGCTGAAAGTAGTGGTCCGAGTTGCTTTTGATGGCATGGCGTGCAATAAGTTGAATAAGTACTTGTAAAGGCGCGTTTGGTGCGGTGGCAGCCAAGTAGATTTCACCTACATCTCCACGAGCTCCCAGATACACCAAAAATATCCTCCATCCCTCAGCGTGGCAGGCAAATGTAGCATGGATGGGGCATGCTTTATTTTATATGTCATGTGAGCAATGGTATATGAGTCTGTCACGAGCTGAAAAATATTTCTACACCTCAACGAGAATCGAAGCCGAGTTATTTACAGTAGGCTGACCGACTGTGCTGTGAATCAAAAGTTTCATTGATTGTGTGTAATGTGTTGTTCAGTGTAGCTTGGCACTGGGGGGTACAAGGCATGTCTTCATGTGGTTAGGACAGTATGGATTTATTTCAGACAGAGTATTGGGAGAGACCCTTCAATCTGCACCGAGACCACCTAGAAAGAATAGCTGAGGATTCAGTACATCTGAATTATCACTTCTGACTCTGGACTCTCACGCCACACGCTGAACCATTTCACTTTAAAACAAATGTGCCACAGCTCCAACACACACCCAGAATACATGAATCAAATTATTGTGTCAAATAAAATGGAAACATGGGAAGATTGAGATGAGCGCCTTATTTCATTTGAAAGTACCCAGCGTTCTCCGCGTGTAATATTATTCAATGTTATGCGGCGTTAATCCCTATTGGACTTGTAGCGCGCACACACTCACCTCCCCAGCCCTACTGTGTGGGGTACAGAAACACAGTTTGGTCTGTGCTTAATCAGTTCTGTTTTTAAGTGTTCTCCGCTCGGTTTTCCAGCACAGCCCCGTGAAAGAAAAACGTCTGGTCGTGGGTGGCTTAGCTGGGTCACTGAGCCCACAGAGTAGAGCATTTCATAAGAAAGAACCCACTTAATTCTGAACCATACATCGCATTAGCTGATTTACATGTGGACAGCTATCATTTTGTGAGGAGTTTGACATTGATAAATGAGGTGTTTTACCTAATAGGTAATAAAAACAAATTACAGGTCTTAAGAGAAAGGATGTTCTTCATTTGGCTCTGTTTTCTGTCTCTTGAAGGGCAAGGGCCAGATTGTTTCCATATGATTGTAGCCTTCATTTGTTAGGACTACAGACAGAGATTAATAAGGGCATTTTCTGATGACGGATCCATACCTCCCCTTGGGGTTATTTAAAGAAATAAATGGTAGGATCGACTGGATGTGAAGGAAAAATCACATTTGATAAGACTTTTAGAGCATATATGTATATCACACATATGTTAAGAATATACAAAACACTGTACTGATATGTCATTAGCTAGTGTAATTTTCTTCCCACTATTCTGTTTTATTAAATAACCTTAGACACTGTTTGCACAAATTAAACCTTATTAATTACAGGAAACAAAAATTTCCTACCACCACCCCAAACATGTGCGATGAACACATTACTAATATTTATATCCTCCAAGCTGTATATTCAGAACAATAAACATTACACTGATTAACAAGGATGAAATAATCCCAAGGTTACACACCGTGATGTTTTTGCTGTAGAACTGTTAATTATGGAGGATATAAATGCCTCAATGCAGCGATTATGTGGCTGGTGCCCTCACCCGTGATCCATCACATACCCTAAAATCAAATTAGTGAAACCATAAACAATATACTTATGGTCAATGGGGATTCACAAGGTTTTCAGAGGGTGAAATGCTGACATACAATGTGAAATGACAAATGACGGTCCTGAGACGTGAACAAATCAGTGCTCTGACCAGAGATTTTTTTTCCAAAGAGAAAATATTAGCCCAAACAGTACTTAGTAGGTGAGGGTGTGTTATTCTTAACCGGTTTGAATCACTACTGGACTCTCCGAGTCCCACAGAGCTCGTATATAAGCTCTCTCAAGTTTCTTCAGCAAGGCGTGAAAAGGCTTTCCTTCTGGTTTAACGCAAGCCTAACAGAGGACAAGTCTGCCTCTATTCCCCACCTCAGCCCAAAAGGATGAGGCAGCCACATTCACACAGTCAGCAAGGCCATAATTTTCCATAATCAGCAATCTAAGGATCTATAAATTGTGAAAACGATTGAGTTAGTGCAATTCCTTGCCTGATTGTATGCAGTTAGTAATAAATTAGCACATTGCACTGTGGGAATCATCCTATGACAACATCAAAATATATTTAAATATTTTACCAAAAAAAAAAAAAAAAAAAAAGAACATGAATAATTGCTGATAAATGGGTTAGGGTTAGTTATATATAGTTAGTTATAACTATTTTTCCATATACACATAAAGGTTGATTTCACAGTTCTTACTTTTTAACCCTGAAATCAGAGAGTTAAGTTTTGTCACAATCTTGTAATCATCACATGGAGAAACAAAGATGATACTTTCCCCCATTGAACTGAATTTTGCCGTTCCGTCTTGCTTGTAAATGATGCAGGCGTACGTAATGACTGCGTAGTCAGGCCAAGGTAATTTTAGGTGCCACATGCAATCAGTACTATCACCACAAAGCATCACAGCTTATAGTGCAGACGCTCCCGCTGCAGAGCCCTCAGCTGAGGTGATCCTCTCAACCGCTGCAATACAGTAAAAGTTACTGATATCAAACAAAAACAAAGGGTGTGGAAAGAGAAGGGGCAAGAGCGATGGAAGGTTGGGGGAGTAAAAGAGTCTGGGATCCTGTGGTAAGTGCCAGAGGGACACATTTTGCTGGAACACAGGGTGTGCTGAGTGATGGGGGAACGGCTACAGCAGTGTTTAGAAACACCAGTCGGCCAGTCTATTGCCTAGGAGCCTGGGTGTCTGCGCTGAGCTTCCCCCCCCACCGCTCTAAGTAGGATGGTACATGCAGCCTCACTGCATACCGCTCCTGCGCGCCGCTAAAATTAGCCCCCCTGGAACCAGATGGAATTCTAAACAGAATAAACTTTTCTTGACTTGATTATATTGAGCCTTTCCAAGCTCCAACATTAAAAAGAAAGAGAGAAGGCAAGAACCGGGGGGAACCTTAGAAGCTAATTGCCATGGGTCTGGCGTGCACATTGGGCATTGTGTTGAGTCGAGACACTGCAGTAATGCCGGAGCCTTTACCCAGGCCGTGTCTCCCAAAGGGGGAACTGTCACATCTTCCATGCATTTGCGGTGGGGCTGCAGCTCCACACGGACTGCATGTGAAGCCGCTAATTAAAAGCAAGCGATCCGTAACTGTCTGGCTCACCCGGCCGTGCTCATCCATGTGGCCCTCGTCGGCTCCCATAGACCCCCGGCCCCCTGACAATATCTTTGAGGACTCTGCATGGGCGTGCTTTTCGGAGAAATTACATGCCTCTCTTATGAATCCACTTTGGCAGACTCGCTGCATAATTATGAGATTCAATCAGATGATTAAAGGATTTATTGAGTAATTGACTTGCACCAAAGGTTGGGTAGAAATGAACTTTCCGAAAAGATTTATGCATCCAGGGACCTTTAATTTTGCACCCAACACATTCATATTACATTTATTTACTACCTATGCCTTGCACGTAGTACATAAATACTTAAATAAAAAATATGAGCATCATTATCATGCTCCATCAGCAAAGGGTTTATTACATGAAAGCTATTCGAGGTACAAAAAAATGTTTTTTCGAGGTAATTTATATCATAGTCAAATGAAGTGTGCTAACACTGAATCAACATTATATTTTTCCAAGGGAACGGAGTCTGGGACCTTCCCAAATGGTCCCAATGAAAGCACTGTTTATCATTTTTACACAATTCCTCCACAATTTATTGTGCTAAAATGAGAACATCCTACACAATGCATGTTTTAAAAAAACAAAACAGAAATCGTAATGAGTGTGGGTCGATGATAGCCGTAACATAACAACGATGTGTAAACAGAGGAACCTAGAGAGCACTTAGAAAACAATACAAATGCCTTTAATGAAACAGCTCATGGTTGGTAGAAGAGAAGGAATGGGACTTTGAATTGTTCCAAACAGTGACTTTGATTACCAAGATTTGTTTGTTTCCACAAAATGACAGCTAAAACCCCAAGTCCTTCTCTAAACCCAAGTTTCACTCCAAACTCGCCCGAGTGGTTGGCCACCTACAGAACAGCGAAAAACAAAGACGAGAGGAAAAACCCCACTGTATCAAAGGCTATCTCTGGTGACTCCTTGCGCCGTGTTTATCGAACGCTGATTTTAATGCTCCATTTTTATCATGGCGATTAACATTGTTTAGTAATCAGACAAACCGAGACTTCCCCTTGTCCGCGCGAGTGTAAACACTTGTCGTTGCAAAACAGCTCGATTTGGATTCAGAAAGGACAGAAACGTCTCTGCGAATGTGATGGTATATTTTTTGCATTGTTTGCTAAAGCAGAAGCACATGATGCAATCCTGGAGCTCGTGTGCGGGGGAAAAAGAAAGAACATACAGTAATTGTAGTATCAGTCATACGTGAGTCATGACACATATGACCACCATGAATTGGCCTTTTTCTCCCTCTGAAATCTGTCCCGTCCCATCACAGTTTTTTTCCACAGCTCACTGGCTTAGCCCTCTGCCGCAAATTTTATATGATCCCCTTTTTTTCAATAACCTCAGTTTGCTTTGATTACTTTAATCACCTTTGAATCTGACCAATTTTCAGAGTTTGTGGTAGCTCGGCCAGGCCCTGCTTGGTGGCGTGTGTGTGATTGAGGTGAGGCACTGAGCGGTGCTGCAGTAGCTCATTTGAGCCGGGGCTGGGAGAGTTTCCTCGACAGTAGGAAGGAAAACCTTGGGGAGGGGGTAATGCGAAGAGGAGGGTGAGAGAGAGAGCGAGGGAGCGACCCAGACGATGACTTGGCTGGGGTCAGGTGTAAACACACACACAGCTGGCAGACAGATGTGCTCAGACGAGAGCCAGTGACCATGTCTCTGGTTCCTTCCGCTCCGCTCACCTGACTTTCAGCTAATTCAGCAGGGTCAACAAGAAATGAAGAATAAGCTGCAGAAACTTACATGCACGCCAGGGCTGGGCGATATGGACAAAATCAAATATCACAATATGTTTGACAAAATACCTTTAATTTTGGTATTGTTAAGATATTGTGGGGATGACAAATGGTGTTTTCATAATATATTTAAACATGAGATTTTTAATATACAATTGTTAGTAATGTGGATATAATGATCAAGCAGGTACAGACAAATATTAGAACAGTTACAACGGTTTAATAAGTTCAGAAAATGTCATCTCTTTACTGTGTTGCAGCCTTTGAAACCAGGACAAGACAACACCATATCCAAAATCCCAGACAATGTCTAGTCTTATATCACGATCTTGTTATAATATCAATGCATCGCCCAGCCTTTGTGCACACTCGTGCACTGTGCACTCTCCACACACACACCTAACGAGGGAAGTCCCCAAGCGGAGGAGGTCCTGAAACGCAGACAGTACCAGAAAATGAGAGGGAGGGCACAGGGAAATCAAAAGCTCTGGTTACTGCAGAAGTGGCCTCTGCTCCGCTGTTACTGTGTGAGTGTGTGGTCGATG